>NW_024067490.1:0-25511 GCF_015039405.1 Cantharellus anzutake
CAATGAACAGGATTACAACAGCACCAAAAGCTCTGTAGAAGTGCGCGATGCGACCCTGCGTACCAGGGATCATAGTCTCTGGGTCATTCCTCAGCGTGAAAGCGAATTGCTTAACAAGGAGGTTGAAAACCTGTTGGTTGTGTGAACTTCTGGGGCACATAGGAAAATCAACTTATCCATACCGGAGAGTAGAACCTTGATGTCGCCTCTTCCGTGTCATGCTCAACAGGGAGGCCATATTGCATTAACATGATATCCATGTCTATTACAATCGACTTGAAAAGATTTTTGGGAATACGAGAGCGCTGGATTTCAAAGGATCCAACATCTTTCAACATTTCCACAGGCTTAAGTCCGACGCGAGGAGCGACCTCCTCATATGTGGCCGTGGAGAAGCTAATTCCTACACCATGTTATATGTCAATTCGTTAGCGCACCAGATTCCAAGACGGAGAAGATAGGGACAGACGTGAGTCGTTGTTTTTTAATGGAACATCAAGATCGAACTGTTTACCGAGAGGGCGTACAATGACCATAGTGGCATCTGGTGTGTCAGGAGCAACAACGGTTGTGTGGGTCTCCGCAGTGTAACGTCGTTGCTTCTTGGATGCCATTGTAGTGGATGGTCGAACGAAGGTTCCAGGCCACTCAGAAACTTTGGCGCTATCACGTGTTTAGGGTTCATTCAATCATTAGCCCGACACCACCCGAAAAACGTCTGTGCCTAGAGAACTACCAAATCAACCAAATCCCTCCCACCCCTACCCCTAGCTATCGCACCACTTCCCACAATGGCCACGGCGGATCCAGGTGGTAAAGCGGGCCCCAGGCAACCAGCAAACCCAACTCGGCGAAGATCAGGACCTACCGAAACGCACTCCCACCGCAGGCCCACAGCTGAGCCGGCAACACAGCCTCTGTCAGAGGACAGAGCGAAATTCCAGCACCAGGGAAACCCAACCTAGACCCAGAAGGCAACACGCATCCGAAGCGCATCCCACGGAAGCCAACCAGATCACGTACTGCCACCAAACTGGAACCCGTTCGAACAATTGGATGTAGCCAGCAGAGCAAACAGGCCAACTACCCAGACACGGACTCGGCAAGTCCAATGAGGCCGAACCACCACTCTGCCCGGTGATGCAGCTTACTTAATAACTCCCCAGAGTGGAATGGACAACAGCCAAGTGCTCGACATGGAAAATGTCTCGAAAATGAGAGAAATTGATCCAAGACCAGTTCATGAATATACATTTATTATCATATTTAAATGGTCAATGCGCGGAGACAGTCTAAGTTATAAGTATACGGTACTGTAAGCTTATCGCTTACACTTCGCATCTGTACTTGTCGATTGTAATCGTAAAAATATTGAAGCTACGAACTAGCGGCGTATAATTAAGTGCTAGGAAAAATGTGTACAATGTTAATTAGGCTACTACATCCTAAGTGATGAAAGGCAACCTCACCTCAGTTCCAAAGACGTGAACTGAGGAGAAGAGGAAAGAAAAAAAATCGCGCGAGGTGGCTTGATGTAAGCCATCCTCGACTGCATTCATCAACATGGATGCCAAAAGCAATCCTTCATGGAAATGCCCATGCGCAAGAAGTATGGGTCCGACGGGACTCAATGGACGGTCCACAGCGTACCAAGAAACAAGAAATTTCAAAAAAAATACACGTGTACAAGATCGCAACAAACTTGCTTGAACCAGGCCAAGGTCACAGAGTATATATGAAGTCTCGGTGTCTGTCACCCAGCCTCAGCTTTTCTTCAATATCGTCGTCTGCGCCGTTACCGTGTAATCTGCGCTCCTCGGCCTTCCGCAAGTTCTTGTAATGAAAATAGCCGAGTGCCAGGCATACATCTACGATAAATGCTGCGTACGTGATCAGAGAATCGTTGTTAGCCAAGTTGCTGGATAAGATCAAGCGAAACAGTTACGTCCTCACCAACAGTGCAGCTGATGTTGAGCTTCGTTGTTTTGTGGAAACGAGGGGCATCGTGGTACATCCACGTCCTAATATCCTCCAGAGCTGCTGCAGATGTTGCTGGAAACCCCATGCAGTGAGCACAATCCGAGAAGCATTAGGAACGTTGTGACATTACCAAATGCGAGAGCTGTGCACGGCGGTAGTGAGGATAGAATTGCTGCAGGAAATTCATCAACTTCAAAACCAAAATCGTCGACGATCTTACTTTGGACCACGTAACCGCACAAGGAAGGTGATGACAAGCCAATCACTTGGGCGAATACGAGCCATACCTCACATGACATTTGTGCTCTCTATGAATTTCAAGTCAACGCCACGTTCACCTTGGGCAGCAATGTGTACAAACGATACATCATGATGAAACCTGCCAGAGTGATGAAGCTGGAGCCAATCGCAATTTCCCCTGCAACGATATTTGTCGCTAAATATGCGGCCACCATGCTCACTGAATTAGACACTAGTTTAAAATCCGAAACAATGCAAGCGATAACGCACAAATAAACCCGCAGGCGAATGGAGGGACTCCATAAAGCTGAGTTTTAGCGGGGGAGTAGCCTAGACTCCCCACTACGGCGGGAGGCTAGTTTATCATCAGCCTAATCTCTGGCGTGGTTTACTGTATGACAATAATCTCACAAGTACGCTATTCCAAGAAAAGGTAACCTGGACAACACCTATGATAACGCAGTAGCAACAAGGGAACACACATCAACACCAATAATGAATCCCGCAGTGGATAGGAATAGGACATGAGGCGCTGTGAGAGTCGACCACACGCTTGAGAGCTGGAATATATCATCCACTGTAAAAACCGTATCTTCTTGGATTGTACGAGTGTATGCGAATTTTTCTTCTTCCGTCATCAAGGTAGCACTCAATATCCTCGGTAGCCAAAAGTAGGAGGCGACACCAAATACGAGTAAAGATACCTTCCTGTATGTAACAAATAGCTCAATTCAGGGAGAGGTCCCCTTGATACCTGAGGACGAACTAAGAAGAAATCCAGCTATGTTGCAAATTTCAGCATGGTTGAGCGACATGTCAACGAACGCACCTCCAGCTGGGTTTACCTCCTTTACCGTCAAGATGAACGATAGCGTAAGCCAAAAGTCCAGAAAATGCGCCCCAAGGCTCGTAGCACTTAAGAACATGGCTATCCTTTTCTGCAACTCGTGGCGGGTAAAACTCCGACAGATATAAGATGAGTGCCGGAATCAGGGGCCCTGAAATGGAATGGAAGTAAACATGGGCAGTAAGAACTTGAAAACGGGACATACCTTCGGTCAGCCCTAGGAATAAACGGGAAACGATTAATCCATGGTAGGATGTGACGAAACCTTGTACAAGTGGAAGTCAAGATGATCAGGACTTGATTCCCGGGGTTTCATTTTTAAACCTTGGAATGTCTCGACCAGGCCCCATGCGACAACAAGGGTAGGTATAAATATACGGGCTCCAATCCTCTTAAACAAGAAGTTGGAGAACATCTCCACAAGTAGATAGGTACTAGTGGTATGAATTCAGCGATTGTAATCATTGGCCTTGCCGAAGCTGACCCACTAAAGAAATGCTCAAAACGATGGAAAATTGAGACGGGGACATTTTGAGGTCTTTCAAAAGCCCTGCTTTGCAACATTTCCTGTTCGAGTGAGCAGTCGTCAGAATCAAAATCGGGACAAACACAACACGTTTGGTCTCCACCTAGGTTCGTTTTATCCTTGAGCAAGATGATAGTCGGAAAGGTATTACGAGGTACGTGGAAGATTCAGCTCACGATAAGTTGAGGAAGTCTGACAAGGACTAGTTAAATTAAGGCTCATATTTTCTGTCCGGATAGCTTACAGACGACGTTGACGTCGTAAGGACAACAAGATCATTTTGACACGAGCTCGTCGAGCTGCGGCTAGATCGACACTGCCCTCCAAGGAGGGCGCCATTGACACTGCACTGCTGTCACGATGCTTCTTGCCACTAAAGTCGGGCTCCTCTGCGCCGACATTTGCGAACGGTTGGCTTATCCATTGCAGCGCCTGAGTGGGGGTGAGAGAAGAGGTGGGTTCAAAGGCTTTCCTGATACACGATAGTCAGTGAAACATTGAAGACCAAAAGTACTTAAAGGCGTTCACGAATGAACTCTCATACACTAAGCCATTCCCCCCAAATACTGGAAGAACAGGTATACAACGGATGATCTGTGGTACTACGTTGTGGTAGTGATGATGGGCTTCTTGAGAAGATGCTCGCTAGGAATTGTTCTAAGTGTATTCAACGACAGTCTTGATAATGCTGATCTACAGCATTATATATCTCGCAGTTATACGTTATTCCATTCTCCGGCTCTGCTGATGAGCTTTTCAACGTGATACGATGAAAAAAAGAATTAGATATTCTTCCCAGAAGCATTCGGGCACGGCCCAGGTATCATCAAGGGTTCTTGTGTACCAAGCTGTAAGACGTTAAGAACCATTCACGCCCACTTCTCCGGTGGGTCATAATACAAGTTGTTCGTAAGACAAGAGGTCGCGAATATCATGGTCATATTGAGCGGCGTCCAGGATCGAAGTGAACAAGTAAGATGCCTCAGGCGTAAGTCACGGAACAAGGGACACGAGAAATCATCGCCGAATCACTAGTTGGCGCAGGATATACCGAGTCCATCTCCCTCCCTTCCCAAGTATAGCCGTCAGGGGCGGGCTCCAAGGATTAATTGTGTCCGCCAGTGATACCAAGTCAAATTTCATCGCCCCATCCACATGCACATCCACGCCATTTTGCAATGCATGTGAGAGCCAGTTATTGTACAGATCATGCATTGAGATGGTTGGATAAAGGCAAAGCACCGATTTCATATCGGAGGGACCGTCGTTATTCAAAACTCTGCCCAGGGCCAGTGCCGATGGAGGGGTAGCCGGAGCTCTGATGTGCTCGCTATTCGCGGTGGGTTCCCAGTGGCTTGATCAGAAGTATGATCCTAATGAATCGTTCCAACCGAGACTCTCATGTCCAATTTCAGATTAGGGATCAGGAGTTACACTGACCAATGGCTGGACGATTGAAGTCAGATGGACCTGAAGAGCAACAACGCCTAAAGACATGCTACAAGAGCAGTGTCTCCAATAATATGACAAGAGCTGCTCTGTAGGAACTGGTCACCATGAGCACAAGCATCAAAGCTAGGGTTCCAGGAATGGAATAAGCCGGAAACGTGAGACGACTGCGGAAGTACTCTCGGGTGACCAGTAGAAGGTGTAGGCGAAGTAGAATATGTGGGTTCGTTCGGCGATGATCGGCGAAGTTGAACCTTTTCCACACGAAGATCAAACCGGACATCAACACGGATAGAAAGGCACCCCGCTAAGGGGTGTGTTCCACAAGAGAACCCGTCTGATCAAGCGCGCATGCATCAGTAATTCCCAGCTGTTCCCATTGTCCGGCGAGGTGAACAGGCCGAGGATCTACCTAGACGCGGCATCTCCAGGCCTATCCTGAGCTTCCTTCCAGGCTGAGGATCTCGAGCCCTGACCAATGTCTTCCGCGAGGATATTGCCGGCGTGCCAAGCTGTTCAACTCCCAGTTCGCCATTTATTGGCAGCTCAGCTGTGCTTCCCTCAAAGGCATTGCAAACACATTAGGAATGTTCCAGACATGCGCGTGAGAAACGGATTGAAGCCTGACACAAGTGTGGAGCGGAGAACGATTAGTAAAGGACGCTGAACCTGGCATTTGGATCTGCAGAGCTCAAAAACCCTTGAGTTCTGGAGTATGCAATGACTTCTTGAGCTGAATGAACTGCAGTTACCCCCCGGCTCAAAAGGGCATAACAAAAATGCAACTGCCCGGGTGAGACTCGAACTCACAGCCTCCTGATGTCAGCACGGTAACAGTCAGACGCGCTAACCAATTGCGCTACCAGGCACCCATTGGTTTGGGAGTTTTATTGGACCCTATACTCTTTTAGATCGCCGGAGGAGGTTCAGACTGTCGACCGATGTGGCTATGCATACCCCACCTCATTCATGTTCTCACTGCGGAAGGAAAACAATGATTCTGTTAGGAATGATACTCCCGAGTTTAAGAAGGACCCAAACCCTAAAGGGACCGTGAAGTCATTTGTCGCCGTTCGTACATCCTTTACTTGCGGGGGTACAGGAACAATGGGGTTTGACACAGCCAACAGGAATCTCCATCTGCCAAGTACATCTTGGACAGTCCGAAACGCGACACCGTCGAAGCAGACTTGTGTCGGCAAGAACCAGATGGGAGTAAACGGTGCATCAAGGTGTGCGGTTGCAGGCATGGTGCACTTTCATCAATGACTATTCACAAACCCACTTCAATGATAGGTTGCATTACAATCTCGCGCCCTGTTTTCAACGATGCAGGTCCGTCAAATTCCCTCAAACGTCCCGGCGATGGTGTTGAATTACTGTGATGCACGTTAGAGCCTCGGCTTCTACTGCGCCCTACCTTTCGATCCAAAACACACGGAAATTGAGTGTACCCCCATGCCGAAATAAACAACTATGTGTGAATGCCAATACCGAGCTCGTTTTTCAATCCATGACGTCCTTGCCTTGAAGTCAGCTTGAGACCAAAAAGAGCACCTCAGACCCCGAAAAAAGTGACACGAAATTGTGCAGTAGATCATTCAACTATGAACACTTAAATCCTCGATAAGACCATCTTTGACAAGCTCATCAAAGGCTTCGATATTCACGATACCCTTTTCAAGGCTGATTCTTTGGCGTTCCGCGATCTTCCTCCTGTCCTCCAATGCAAGGAGCTCTGCGGTTGCCACCATACCTTCATATTGCAATCTCAGAAAATTAGGAGTGTTCGCGTTGATTTTCTTCCACGCCTGCGTAGTGGACGCAACATGCTTTGCGATCTACGAGAAAATGACATAGAATGAGCATGCGAGTACGGTGGGACAGATTAATCACGAACATTTTCCTCCAAATCCTCAGCAAGAGGCCGTTTGCGCAACTTAGGAATATAGGGCGGGCCTCTCCTCATAGTAGCCGGGGCGGAAGGAATTTGTGAGCGTGTCGCAAGTGCTTCCTGAGACCTAAAGTTTCTCGGCTCAGTTGGAGGCGCCTTCGGAACAACACTGCTCGGTGTTTTTGAACTTGGGCCTGGGTCAGAGTCCGTCATCTTCTGCACGCCCGAAGCAGCCGTTGTATTCGCAGCGTTCTGGCTTGGTACAGGACCAGGGGAGGTGCTACCTAGAGCGGGGGTTTGGACAGGTGGCTGCTGCGCCTGCGGTGTTGGCTCAAGACTGGGGGTTGGCTCAGGGATTGGGAAATCAGGTTCCCCAGTCTCAACGGGTAGCGTTGTTGTAGGCGGGGACATCGGAGGTGCGATGGCGGTAATATCCTTGGGACCCGTCGGTGTGGGGCTATTTGGGGATATCTGGGTGGGATTGAGCGGGTGAGTTCTGGGAGGACGCCTGATTTTCACAGGTGGAGATGATCTGTGTGAAGGCGACCTTGATCTTGAACGCATCCTAGGATCACCAGTAGACACACCATCCAGTCTGTTCCCAATAGCCCCACCCACCGACCTTCCCCGTTCTTCTCCGCTCTTCCGTGCATTGCTCCATTCCCCCGAGCTAGGAGACGATCTACGATTTGCTTCTTCATTTAGTCTTGACCCTGGAGAGACGGGTTGTTCCGCCCTCGGGCCACTCGACTCGTACGTCCCTCCGCCATGTGAAGTAGTTGACTGGCGATGACTCCCATCCTGTGAACGTGAGGGCGAAGGAGAGTAATGTGAGCGGGATGGACGTCCGGCATCCCTTCCCGAGGGATAATTTCCTCGTCTAGACATGCTGTGTTGGCTCGTATATGTGTCTCGGTGGTGACGGAAGGTGCGAGAATACGAGTCTTGTGGATACCCTGTCAAAACATAGAGCGACCTAAGCACCATCGAGTGAGCTCGAAAAGGGGTACAAACAGACCGTGAGGATCTCTTCTAGGATAATGATCCGGATATCGTTCGAGTCTACCATAGTTTTCCCTCTCAAGAGCATCTTGATACGGCGTTCTGTCTCGGCGCTCGTAGGCTTCATCCCAAGCTCTCCTGTCCTCATACCGACCATCATAGTAGCGACCATCGTATCTGTCATATCTCTCGCGCTCATAAGTATGATCGGGATACCTGGAAGAGGATGAAGAATGTCTGGAAGAATGTGGAGGAAGTGAAGACGATGGGTCATGGTACGAATTGGAAGCGTAGATTTCCCCTCTGTCTCGCCCACGAGACGAGTACGAGGAGTTAGGTGCCGTCCTGCGGGAAAGGGATTGGCTAGTCCGGGATGCGCCTCCTCTGAACGCTGGAGGCCTTGGTGGCAAATTCGACATTTCAGTCAGCACTCGATAAATTTCTCAATGAATTATATTGTGCAAGAAAAAAAAGCTCCCAAATAAGCGCCACGAACGAACAGGCAATGGAAATCCGGTAGCGGTTGAGAGGCCAAGATCGCTTCAAGCAAACTGGTCAATGCGATTGTATTGAAGCGGAGTTGGCCGAATATTTTTTTTTCATTGTTATGCTGTCGAATGGCCAACTTTCGACTTTGTGGGGCTTTCTGGGAGATGATACCTTCTTTCTCGCCTACTCTGATGTCGCATTGAGTGGCCTCTCATTGCACTAATTATTTGCACCTGGGTCCCATCCCTTTCGTCAGCAGTCATCTCCTTTCTTAGCGGCAAGAATTTGTGCAAGAATGACTAGAATGCTCAGATACATTATTCGCTCGTTATAATCGGCACCCGGGATAGGCGCTCATCCCTTCCCTTCAGTCTTGCATTAGGGGACTGGAGGCGGAAGTCAAGGGATGCAGCCTACATGCTTTATCCAGCAACGTGGCGATTAGAATGAAAAAAAATCATTGTTGGCCACACTTATTGACATTCTAGCCTTGCAGCGTATGTGTTCATCAATGGTATCAGTATAATTGTAGATTTAACTTGGAAATCTGTCAAATGGCTTATATCGTATTGCTCCTCATTTTATCACCATCATAGACACTAGGAACAAGTCTTGGCGTGTTAATCTCTCCATTAGAGCCCAAGCATCGTGGCGCTTGCTTGACGTAGCCCGGTGTCTGAATTCTATTGTCCGAGGACACGGTGAAGAAAGTACCTCTTGAAGACATCAGGACCTGGGCTCTTCCAGGCCACGGACACATCGAGGACCCGGCTGTCCGGTCTGGGTCCTTTCAGAGTACCATCCTTAGCAGGTGATGGACGATCATCGAGATCAACGTCCTTTCTGGACCGTACAGTCCCTACTTCTTCTGTTCCTCTGCATTGTGTCATCAGCGGTCTTTACCCATATGACATACTCCTTATCCACTCACGTTCGGCGATCAACAACACACATACCTTTCGTGAGCTCTCCCGTTCGTTCGATTATGAATTCTCGTTTCTTCGTAGCCCATCCCACCTTGAGATCCAGACCACGGATTTCAGCATGGTCAATCACGAAAAACGCGGCCAGAGGGTCGTGCATCCCAAACAAATCTCCCGTGTAGCCCCATGCGGTAAGGACCCGCCTGGTCCGCGATAAAACGGGATCGATAAAAGAGCGAAGAATGTTGGGTGTCCGTTGCTCTGCATCGGGCCGGATGAGGTCGCCGAAAGGTATTGTATGCTGCGAAGTAATATCCAGTGGGGTGAGGAGAAAGTCAAAATGTCCGAGAGTCGCAGATTTGAGGACAATGTCAACGGCATACCTGAAGAATTAATGATCAATCCACCGAATACAATGTACTGAGAGAATTCCACTTACGGATCGGCGAAGAAGTTAAACTCCGATGCAGGTGATGTGTTGCCTGGTGTTTCGAAAGTCCCTCCCATGGTGACGACTCGCTTGACTCGGGAAAATGTTTGTGGATCCTTTTTCAATGCAAGGGCGACATTTGTCACTGCGCAAATAACTTGATGAGCTCAGCGGCCGACAAACCAAGGGCAACACGTCTTACAAGGCCCCAGGGATAGGAGTGTGACTGACAATGGAGGCTCAGACGCCAAGGTGGACAAAATCGCGTCATGGGCGGGTTCTGACGAGAGCAAAAGAGGACTATGTTGGGGGACTGCAACAGGAGCATCAAACTCTGTGTGAGTGGTCGTGATGTCAGAGAGTCCATCCGGGCCATGCTTGATATGTCACATTATGATTTAGCCGAAGAGGAGCAAGGATAGCTTTACTCACAAAATATTCCGCAAGGTCGAGAGTGCCCTCAAGTGGACCACTGGCACCCTTGACGAGTTTCGTTTTTGTTGTGGTTTGTAGGCCAGCGAAACGGTTCTTTTCTCCTGGATGCTGCGCAATGTGACGATCGAGGACGTGGTATAGCTTTTGAATATTTAAGGAAGCCTTGTCCACCGTAGTGTTGCCTAAAGTATGAGGACATTCGAGTCCGTCTCAATTCGCAAAAATACATCCCCCTGACGCACCGAAGCAGACGCTAATCACTTCGATGGAGACTTCCGGTGAAGACAATAACAGAAGTATCGCAAGGACATCATCAACTCCAGGCTGCCACAAAACCTTTCAATTCTTCACCGATCCCGTCTCCGCATAAACTTACATCAGTGTCTACGATTATCTTGTGCACCATACTTGTGTCCGTGCTGCGCTGAGTAGATCGATATTGTGACTGGCACGAGAAAGGGAATTGTGACACCTCCCTTCGATTTGCTCGCACAACTTTGGCCGACCATGGATTCCCTAATCGGGAACCATTGGGATTTACAGAGGTGGGTATCATCTAGTGTGGTTGGGGATAAAATTGCTAGGAGTGACCACCTCATTCCTCAGCACATCATATCAGAATTCTCGGCTTCCCATTGAAAGGTACTGTTGTTCTGGCGATGTTGACGAGAGAGCTCACATATTTTCGCTTTCATCACTGATGAGGCGGAGAACAGGCAATACTGAGCCCTACGCTTTTCCAACCTTGCTAGGCAGGATCCCAGCCTCTACTAAAGTAGACGGCCTTACTCGAACAGATGTTGCACACACGGAATAGATGGAACTGCATGCCTCTAGTAGGACGACGTGGACGTTCCGTATCGGTAGGCACGTACCCTACTTAGGTACGACAGATCTTCCCTCCCGATCGATCGAGGATCCCCGCGACGTGAATGTTATCACATTTTCCCCTTCTTGAGCATGCGCACGAGACGGATGTTACTATTCCCTGTCGGTTGACTTCTCAAACGAAGAAGGGTCTCTTTTTAATGAGAGTGATTCTGAGCAAGAACTCGAGGCTCGAACATCTAATGTGTGGCCTAGAACGCCATCAAATGTACTCCGACTTCATTTCTCATCACCGTTAGAAGACCCATATGGGAGTTGTCATTCTCATGCAAGGGTTGACACCTTACGCTCACCCTCTTGGAAGTATCACTTGCACCTGAGAATAATGTTAGTAAATACACATGTATATAAGTTATTGAGAATCAAGAGGAAAATCAAGGGGAAATCAATTCACAGCCACGAAGCGCGTTATTGTGCCATGCTAGTCATATATGGGTTCGCTGTCTTCCAGTGTGCACGTTTCATCAGTGAAATTATTCACATTGGAGGGACCTATTGAAAGACCGTCCGTATTCGCTATGGTATCGGCCACTACAATTGAGGTCATGGACAGTGCGACAGTGTTTCGACAATCGATAAGCGACTCGGATTACGGACCCAGAGTTAAGCATTGCTTGAGCTTGTAAAAATGGTGCATGGAATGCATGTTACTCAACATGGCTCAGTATAACAAGGGGGTCAACCCCAATTCGCTGTTCCCTGCTTCAACGTGTGCGGGCAGGGGCTGGCGGCATAGCTCTTGACAACCAGGCATCTATGAGCTTAAATTTTGGCTTCGCCGTTGTGGAGGCGGTGGCACAGCGGGTGCGATTTGGATAAGAGAAATGATGTCGATGGAGAACTGGAAGAAGGGAACCCAGATCTGAGAAAGCGCCCCCCAGCGTTAGCCCTCCTGAATTACCGGAGAGATCTGAAGGAGAGATGTTATCCTTAATTCCAATATCCGCTCAACCATTTAAAAATTTGTACGTTTTACAAGAGTCGCCTAACACTTGAGCCACCCTCACGCATGCATATAAACCAAAGCCTCCATCGCAGTGTATACAACCTGAAGAATGCCAAACCACGAAAGATCTGTTTATGCAATCGTGAGAGCTCATGTAAACATTGACAGCCTTACAGATGCCAATGCTGTGGAATGACGAGATCAAGCGTAAACCGTCCGAATAATTCGCTACGGACTCTGGGTGACTCCGCCAATGCGTTTGGGGCCTGAGCATCGGCAATCGTGTACTGATATTTTGGGGTTCATAGCCTGTAGGATCACAAGTCATTTACCTAGCCAAGGGTGCTTCAGCTACTGCAATCAGATCACGGTTCGATTCGCGACCGCACGGGCAACATTCCATCTGGCCACCATCTCACTTCAGCCCTGCATATATCCTCCCACTCGTCCATCCATCCTCCATCATTGAGCTCTTCCTGTGCGGCCCACAGATGAATACACGTACGAGCCTTGTCAAATGGCGTCGAGTGTGGTCGGAGAGTTTCCAAGAGTTCCTTGTGCTTGTGAAGAGAGCGGTGGTGGGGGATGAGGAGTAATGGTATCGAAACAGCTAAAAATGTGAATTGAGGAAATCGGATCTGGTGAAGATCCAAGAAATACCACAGACCGAATTTGTTGAGAGACCATGTAAACCACAATGGTTCGTGGATCGAATTCATGCCTTTTAGGCGCGAAGCTTCTACCGCCAGCTCTTCAACATTCTCGCAGAGGTTTGATAGCTTAGTAAAACATTTCTCCTAGGGGAAGTAGTTAGGGAAGTCTATATGAGAGGGAGTGGCGTACAAGTTTCAAGATAACTTCACCTAGTTCCCTTAGCTTCTCCTCCATGATGAGCAGCCTGGGGGTGGCGATGGCCACCTTAGGGGAAGTCTCTGGAGGATACACGGCCAGAGCATTGCTACATGGAGTTATTTCTCATCTTCGCAAGCAGTGGAAGACATGGACACACACGAGAGCTCGGTCCTAGCATCAACAAGACCTTTCGCAGCATTCAGCCCATCGTACAGAACAATCTCATCCCAAGTTATGGTAGTAGCTTTGATTTCGAGTAGAATGCTTCGCAGTTTGCGATGATATGTCGTTTCATTTGGGACATTGTTATCGGATTGATTCTGAGGCTTCTGCGGCGTTCCATGACGAGGAGATTGGGGAGGATTGGAAGAGGATTGTTGCCGATTCCCGCGAGAACTTGAAGACGGACTAGTAGGGGTGGCATTGGGTTGAGGTCTCACCGGGTTTGGGGAGGGGGAAGATGGGCCACTAAAGGATGCTAGTCGTTTGCTCATATACAAAATTTAATTGAGATTCGTGAGTCATGTGGGAAAGGGACCCTTAAACTGGCTGAGACCGCTCCACTTGGAGATGGAACGAATAACCTTCTATTATTGCGCTGCCACATTGTGGGCACTTCTCTCTCCGTTCCAAGTAGGTCCCCGTATACAGCTCGTCCATGTCCACCACTAATGTCGATTACCACTCAGTATGGCTACCACACTTCTGCCCTGAACCAAATCCAATCTACCCTAACATGTCACCCGCCTGAGTCCATTTCAGTACCATCTTCGATCCCATCTTGCGTCCCAATATCCGATGCCTTATTTGGTGTCATAACGGCCTTCTTTACATTAGGGGGACTGTTGGGCAGTTTGTCGGCAAACCTGATAATGGATTGCCTGGGCCGGAGGGGGCACTGCTCGTTAATGCGTTCATCATTGCTATTGGCAGCACAATCTTCGCCATCTCTGGAGGTGCTACGGGATTTATTATTGCAAGGTAATTCAAAAACCTCTGGACGCGAGCACCGAGCTCAATCGGATTTGGTGCCAAAGATTGATCATTGGATTTGGCGCGGGCATTGGTCTTTGTGCGCTACCCATATATCTAGCTGAAACAGCCCCTCCAAGGATCAGGAATCGCGTCGGTCAGTCCTAACACGAAAGCATACCCTGAATGTCCTGAAGTGTATCTTTCAGGCGTCCTCAATCAGCTTTTCATCACCTTTGGAATCCTTGGGACCCAATCCATCGGGTTGCCACTAGCCAAGATGTCACTATGGCATTGGCGTCTCGTACTAATAGTGTCTGCAATCCTCGCGATAGTTCAATGTTTTGCTGTTGTCTTCATTTCCGACACTCCAGCATGGTTAGCTGCAAAAGGACGAGACATACAAGCAGTGGAAGTATCGCGCAAACTTTGGGGACCAAATTATGTCGAGCCAGGCCCATCTCCCACACCCCCAGCCTCCTCATCCTCGACTCCGCATTGGTCGAGGAATAGCAGTCGCACCCGCGACGACTCTGCAAGGATCCTTCGCGATGATGCGGAGCAACAAGGATTGCTAAGTGAAGATGAGGCTGATGGTGGGGGTGTTCCCAGGCACGATCCCCGTGAAACTTCCAGCACCATTGGCCCCACTGAGCCAATAACTGTGCTCGAGTTACTTAAGAGGAAAGAACTTCGTCGACCTGTTGCGATTGTTGCACTCTCAATGATCGCCCAGCAAGGGAGCGGTATCAATGCTGGTACGTTGGCGGTTACCTTTCTCATGTCTCCCGTTCAGGTCTAACATGAATGAATGTTGAAGTCATATATTATAGTACCAGCATTCTTGGAAAAGCCTTACCAACGGATGCCGCTATCATCTCATTACTGATTTCCATCATGAACGTCCTCTGCACTGTCATACCCGTCATTGTAATCGGAGTACGCTCAGCTTCATTCATTTGCCATCCATTCGACGTTTTTGATCAATCCCCCCCTTTTCAATTAACGTTTGCCACCAAACTCAGTTTTATTCACCGCGGGACCTCTTGCTGATCTCGACCTGGGGATCAGTACTTTCAATCATGGCCCTTGGCTACGGACTTAACGCAAATCTCATATCGTTAAGCAGTGTTGCAATTTGCATCTTCGTCGGGTTCGTAAAAACTTTCCTTCATGAGTGAATGCACTTCTCACGGCGTGCTTTTACATCAGGGGATTTGCATTCGGGCTGGGTCCTGTCCCGTTCATGTTACCGGCTGAACTTGTGCCATATTACGTGGGTCTTTTCGCTTGAATGCTAACGTTGTGTACTGAGGACCTCACCAGGCTTCCTCCGCTCTGGCTTCATTCGGTCTATCCCTGAACTGTATGTCCTTTCTGCGAGATCCTTTCCCTCATGCTACTCATGACTGATCGCTTAATGTAGGGATTGCAAACTTCCTCATTGGAGTGGCGTTCCTTCCCCTCAAGGACTGGCTAGCAGGTCGGAGCTCATCAGGAGACACAGACGCGGAGAGCGGACAAGGAAACGTGTTCTTCATCTTTTCCGCCGTTCTTGTCTTTTGTGGTGTTCAAATTAGGCGATTGTATCGTTGAGGGTTGTGAGAGCCAAACGGGAGTTCCCTAACGTCATGGGAACAATTGGAAAACCGGGGATATCTAGCTAATGCTATAATGTATGACAACTAGACTGCTGTGTGACGTTTCCCATGCACTTATTTGGGAGTTTCAGTCCGGAACTGAACCATCAACATGTGTCTGTGCTCGATTTCGGTGATCTCATCCCATAGTTGTGTAAAAGTTAACTCAGGCCAGCCCACGTCATGCAATAGACAAGATTTGCAGAAGTGCCTCACAATTCCTCATGGATTACCAACTAGAATTATACGGGAAGGGTCGGATACATTTGGGGGCGGCATCGGCCTGTTCTGTCCCGTAACTAAGATCCCGTCTGAGAAGCGATGCACAGCGAGATCACTGTGTACACGGCGAAGCCCTCGGTTGGAGAGTCTTCGATCCGCCTCTACATAGAGCAGTGTGTAGGCAGGTGGCGGGTGACAGTGGGGACAGTCCTCATTAGACTGAATTTTGCGTCGCGAAAAACAACCTGGACAGGCTGGACCATGTCCGCAGGATAAGGCATTCTGTTCGTTGGCCGTGACACCGCGATCACAGAAAATGCAGATAGGTTCATACAGGACCTCTGTCTTGATGAAAAAAGTGTTGTAGGTTTCTTCCCTGGCGAGAAGAACTGAATATGAACAGTTGGTATGGAAGCGATAATGAGCAGAGAGTAATGCAGAATACCGGGGACTTGTCCTCCGGCTTGACTAGTTGATCCTGCTTCTTAAAAAAGTCGATCGATCC
Organism: Cantharellus anzutake; assembly: GCF_015039405.1. Taxonomy (NCBI): domain Eukaryota; kingdom Fungi; phylum Basidiomycota; class Agaricomycetes; order Cantharellales; family Hydnaceae; genus Cantharellus; species Cantharellus anzutake. The sequence goes on from NW_024067490.1 coordinate 16,241, forward strand.
TGTCGGCGAAATCTGACATCCAGAATTCCATGTGGATATTTGACAAGTTATAATGGAGAAGATGCTGCCAAGAAAGCAAGGGGTCCACACCCACTTTACCACCCCAGGCACTCCACATACATTCCATGAAGCCCATCCCAGCCATTTCCGAGTCAGAAAGGCATACAGGGCAACGGCTCAGGAGACGTCCGTGTGTGTCGCTCTGGTCAAGAGTATGGAGTTTGAAAATGCCAATACCCATTGGAACATAGGTAACCCTATACAAGCCATTGTCAACCTCTTATCACAAGAGTATGTCAAAAGCTTACTTGTTGTACGCTGGGCATCGAGTAGTATTGCATGTTCCCTGCAGGTTGAGTCCAGGCTGAACAATCCGCCATATAGGTGCCTTCATCCTTATGCATTAGCAGCTTCCGGATAGTGAAATATACTCACTGATCGATCATAATCAAGAATTGAACTCCCATTTTCGATAGAAACAAAGGGGAACATTCCTCCTCCGCGTAATCGCAGGATCAGCACCAGGGTACTCTCCAATTGGACGTTGTAATCCGACAGGAGCCTTCCCTCTTGCAGGTGTTTCCCTGTAAGTACGAGACGAAATTGTTGGTCAGCTGGGATCCCCCACTCGAGTTTAATCGCATCTTTCATTTCACCAACAGTGCGTATACCAGTAGATTCGATGCGGATAGGCTGTAATGCACAATTGTATCGTGGGGCTTAGCATCCAAGAGAGGTGGTAGATGCGCCTACCTTTCCAACCACTAGCTTTTTCACAGTAACCCAAGAAATCCCCGCAGTCGTGTTGGAAATCTGCCATTGATTTGGCAGTCCATCGAAGGTGCAGACACGTTCGGAATCCCGTATGGGCATACCGACTGATCTGAAACAGCGCAACCTGTCGCTGACCTTCCGTAGCACTGCATTCACATCTTCGACTACCGTTTCTTTGTTGTAGCAGACCGCAACCCAAGCGGCAAGACGGGATGGCTTGCTTGAAAGTGGGGAAACAACCCTCGCGAGTAACAGGCCGGAGAGTCCATGATGCTCACTTTGGCCCTTGAACCGTGACATGGCATTAAGTGACTCAGCTCCACCCCCAGTGGCCACTGACGTAACACCAAGTGGAACGAGCCATGCAGATGCCCAATTTCCAAATACTATTGGATTCAGGTCCGTTTCAGGATCGGGAGAAGGGCAGGACATCTTGCTCTGATACTGATCACCAAGGCAGTGCAAAGGGTAGGGCAGCTCTAGAGCACGAGCGCTCTGTTAGTGCCAGGAGTGAGGAAAGCGCGGAAACGCCCCTATTCTAGGGCCACGGGGGTCGCCATGTAGCTCCCATTTGAGTCGATTGGCGTCTTTCACAACTAGAAGGACTACACCAGAACTCCACTTCTTTGGACCATAGAGGGCTGTTCCTGATGGAATTCAGGCCCATGAGTAAAGCTAAAAATAGACAAAGGAGGAAGGAAGGCGGACGATTCCAATAGAGGCGGGTAACCTGCCTGCCTTACGAGCTGGGCGTCGAATGAACGTCAAACAATACGCACATAAGGAATTATGGCGCTTGAAGCCAGGCGATAGATTTACAGTAATCTAACATACCTTGAGACATCAGGGTCTCTGTTTGCACTAAACGGTGCGACAGGTTGATGAGCCGAGGCTGACTGGGTGATGGACGACTCTGGTTGGCTTGTCTCGGATACGCGAATGTTGCTAGGCATGGGCATGTCGCCGGACGGTGGGAGATGGGCAGGTGTTTGGTCTTGAACGTTTGTTCAATCAATCCACAGCATAATTCTGTTAACGGCACCATTGTCGATCCATCAGTCATATTCTGCACCTGGTTCAATCCGCGTCTTCAAGGTACTACCATAGTACCAACGTCTGAAGCAGTCTCGGCCTTCCAAGACGGGTTTGATCGGGTGTGCGACACCAATGATATCACGGGGAAGGGAAACGTCTGAAGCTTCCGTGAAGAAAAATAGTAAGGTGGAGCGGTTGTCATGCTATGGTTACGGTAAATGATGCCCCAATCTCTTCAGGACACAGTATGGTCCTCCCCCCAAAAAACGGGGTTCGTCTTAAGCAATACTCCCATATCGGTAGCTCTGAGTTGGAATCGCTCGTGCTTGGCACCAAATAGATATCAACGTGCAAGTGTCGAATAAGAAATTGGCGCATTTATTCAAGTGCTGTACAAGAGACCTCGTCATAGTGGAAGCTCAATCATTCCGTCAGGTGTATCAGGGAGGGTTCATTATGGATGTCGTAACGGGACTTGAAGTTGCATCAAGTAGTCATACACGATGGAAAAATCGCTGTCCTTTCGGGGAAGTAGAGCACCATTGTGAGACCATGTGGTTCCGTGGTCGTCGGCGTGAATCATCTCTTCGTACAGCTTGAGAGCGCGCTCGCCAACAGGCAGAGGAACATTGACCGGTTTTGCTGCATCGGATGCCAGCAGCATATCCTACGATGCAAGTGCAAGGCATTATGGCGTCGCTTCTTCGAGAGGTCTAAATATATCACACCTTGAGCATTAGCTTGCTAGCGAAACCATCCAAATAGCCCCGTTCGCAAGGTGGAGACTTGTCCTTCAATGCGCCCTGAACGGGATTATTGACTTCAGATGACCAAGAACGTGCTAGCCGAGACAAATGAGAGGCTAGCTTAAGGCTAGGTTGCGAAGCCGACCTGTGGAGCTGTTGATGATAGAAGCCAAAAGACTTGGCTCTAACCCTAATGAGAGACCCAATAACATTCCCTCAGCTATTGCCGCCTGATTGATTCCCTGCGTTACCCGAATGATGAGATAATTATCGGATCAGAGGTTGGATCTAGCAACAAAAAAAACAAATAATAAGCCAACCAGGATATGATTATTACACAGCTTTGCGATGAGACCAGTCCCTGACTGTCCGCAGTGGATTGCCCTAGAACTCATCATGTCTAAAAACGGACGCGATCGTTCAAATGCCACTTTCGGGCCGCCAACCATGAACGTTAATGTCCCAGCACGAGCGCCAACAACCCCTCCTGAGACCGGCGCATCAACCATTTGAGCACCAGCATCTGTAATCTGCTTCGCTGTCTCTCTTGCAAACTGGACATCTAACGTAGTGGAGTCGACAAAAAGACGAGGAGATCGGGAGGCGTGAGAAGAACGGAGCGAGTTGAGTGCCTGAAGTACGCCAGACTCCCCAAGGTAAACGGCTTTGACTTGTGGTGTTGAAGGTAGCATTGTAAAGATGGCATCTGCTTTTTTCGTAACTCTGATGCAGACGCCCGTCATCAGACATGATGCCCTCATTGTGAACTTACCATACGCACTCAAGAGGGTTAGGCTCTACATCTAGGCGATGCCCAGGTATATTCTCCTTACAAAACGCAGAAATTCTTTCTACGCTTTTCGGACTAGGGTCGCAGACGACAAAAGCGTTTCCTGAGACTGATGATTTTGATATTTTCAAGAACTATTGATGTTATCAAATGGCAGCAAAATCAATAAGTCATCATAATATCAAGTTCTTCCACTCACAAGATTCTGAGCCATCTCCAGGCCCATTTGGCCTAAGCCAATGAAGCCGATTCGGGTAACCGACATGGTGAGTTCTTAATGACGCAGGCCTACAAAACCCCACGATACAAGCAACTTTTTCGCTTCTCAGTGGGCTGACCTTTGGGAAAGCAAATCGAATGGGACGAGCGAGAAATGCCCACGCGTGACCTTGGGAGCACTTTGCACCAGTACTGTTCCCACGAGGCTGATTCAGGGTGTAGCTACAGAGCTAAGAACCACCAGGAGTGGCTTAGGATTTTCATTGTTCCCTAGAAGCGTCATACCCGAATAAGGTCGGGGTGCAATTTCCTCTCCCGGTCACCGATCTTTTCTGGAGCAATATCTGTTATCAAGTTCGGCACCGTGTGGATGGCATCCGTCCCTCAAACCTCACAGCGCGCGCCCCCTACTAGTTCTGTTGCACAGTAAACCCATCCGGTGCGACCGTGTCGCAGCCTCGTCTGACAAATTCTGTTCGGATTCTGGCGCGGATTAACATGGTCGAAAGGAGACCACTGTGCTCTGCATGCAGGTAATCAGCTTCTCTTGGAATGGACGTGCTCTGATCCTTTTGTGAAATAATGTAGCTATGGTGCCTTGAGAAACAGCGCCCACCGATATCTTATCGTTCTGCAGATCCCATGTTGATTTGATAAAGTGCACCCTCTTACTTGTAGGGACCTTTGCCTGGGTATTTATTGGGGCCTTGGCAATAGGCAGGTACAACAGATACTTAATCACCCTTCCGGAATCTTTCAACTCCCTTGGTTGTCTCTGTGCAGTGTCACTTGGCAGCGAGAACTTTCGGGTCAAGCGTTGTTGATCGGTTACGCGTGCCCAACTCTGCTGCCTCGGTCTCCTTCGACAACGCTGGGAAGTTCCGATCAACACCTTTTTGGGATTAAGTGTTTTCTATGATCCCCCTGACCTTTGGGCTCAACTAAACGAAGCGAACTGAAAGAAGATTTGATTAGACTCCTGCCTATGATGGACACCTCTAAAAACTATTTGGGTGGTCTTTTAACTTGAACGGGCCCTACCCCAAATGCTTGTTATCCGGTTTTTGACCTTACCGCGCATGGAGCTTATGGAGGCCAATTGAAGCAGGAGGTCCTCTCGGAAGTCCGAGAAGATGGGGTTATGAACATCTCGCTTTCTGTTCAGTCATTCTGAAGAACCAGATTCTCTCGCGCAAGTCAAGTGAACCACGGACGGGGTCGCTAGCGCAATCGCGGGCCGATGTATTCCCAGGGTTCATGGCAACTGCCCCCCTGTTCCATTTCGTGAGTGTGCTTGCTGATCCGCTTGTGATCTGCCGTGTGCCAAACACAGCAGGTTGATACATTTGGAAAAGCATTACCGAAAATTCGTTGTGCTAGAATCAGGATTGGATATTCCGGGCCCCGCGGTCGATAATATCGTGTGTGGCGGAATCAGCCACGAATAATCCCTGAGAATCAGAAAGACGACAGAGATAATCTTCACGAAATTGCCTGCCCTGACTCGTCGTTATCTCCTCGGACATTCATCATCATTATTTGTTGAACGTCTCGTGATTATATATGCGTGCTTCAACAGAGTTGAAGAGCTCTTTTATTGTTGGACATATTGGATGCATCCAACCTGTGAACAGCACATGGGAATTCCATCTCACACAATTTGATATCTGCACCCTTAGGGTTTGGCTTTCGTCGACGACGCCAGTTGACAGTGCGGACGTTTCTCAATTTTGTTGACCATCTCAGTTCACGGATGCGCTATTTGTTCAACGGCGGAAGGTCAAGTTTCTCACGCTTAGGGCTCACATGAAATTGTCCAAAAGTCCCAAGTTGTACCGAGATGTGTGCGCGGTGACAGCGCAGATTGAACACGTTTGCCAGCTTCTTCCGTGTCAGTAATATTTAACACATTCCTTTGAATTTCCCGCAATATAATTTGTATTTGTATTGAGCCTTCGCTGTTGTCCGAGTGACGGGGCTCATAAAAAGCTCAGCGTTTCCTGCTTCACGGTGCCCCATCGCCTGGCCTTCCCAACCATTGTCGTACCAACCCGTCATTTCCAAGCACTCGTTTTCTGCCGATGTCACAAAAGCCGCGCGTTCTCGTGCTTGGTGCGAATATTCCAATTCTCTTATTTTGTCGCCAGAAAGCTCATCGATGAGCTTTGACCTTTCTTCTTTGTCGTCTCATACATTCCGACTTGTCTTGTTTCTCCAGGAGGCCTAAATGTTTGTTCAGGCCAGTTACTTCGATACCTCGTTGCCCCCGAGGGGAAACCCGATCTCCTCGTCTCGGTATGTGTTCTACTATGAATGCTATATTCCCCGTGTCATTGTTGACGTATTGTACGCTGTCCATCTCCTGTCGCCCTCCACTCTCCACCTGATGTTCTTCAACTGCGATTTCGTGGCGACCGAAGTATATCCGCGTAGCAGACAAATATTTCGTTAACCCCCCTACGACGTATGTTACTTGTTTCAAAGCCGTTGGAAGTGCCCGCCAAATCATGCGCATACTCACTTGATTTCTATGTCTTTATCGCCTATGCCTCCAACCTCCTTGCATCTGTCAGCTATCTAGGGTCGCGCGTTCGAGCTGTGTTTGACAATCCAATAATCGAATATCGTCAAGCAAATTTGGCGATACCTAACATTGTCTCGTCTGTATTCGAGCCACCATCCTCTGGTGCATCGGAACTTTCGTGGGACATTGTTTTCGACTTCACAGGAGAGATTCGGTATGAGCGCTCAGATGACCATCACCTCCAGCAGACTGCCAAAGTGGCGCAGCTTCTGGGTCAGGAAGCGGCGAAGCGGAAAGTTGGGGCCTATGTCAGGATTACGCATCCTTTCTACCACACTTCCACTTCAGATAAACCCTCAAAGGAGAAAGATAGGGCGAAAGGATTGACAAAGGAACATGAAGGCGTTAAGCCCGCAAGTGTTAGGGGATACTGGTGGCATGAAGCCCTCAGAGCGCTGGCTGCTATCCAAGGGTAGGTACTCGTTCCCATGTTTTCCCTCCGGGGTTATTAACCTAACTTGATCCAGACTTAATCTTGTCATAGTGAGAGTTGGTGCCGCCTACGGACCTCAACAGACGTTTGGTACAGGTATGTGCGCATGATTGCTTCAATACAGGCGTACACCAAGCAACCTCTGATACCGTTGTAACAGTTCACTCCCGTATCATTGTCGGCCGAGTGTATCAGTACAGGCAATGGGAGATGAAGTACCTGTAAGCCCGGATTTCGCAATTACGGATCGGCTCTGGCCAACCATTATCTCGTTATAGATGGACACCTGGCCTTCGATACAATACAGTTCATGCATGGGACGTCGCCGGTGCAGTGTGGGAGGTCGGGAAATGGATGCTCGCGACGGGTAGGGCTCAAGCCGACGAGATCGCCGGAGAAACGATACAGCACTTCCCTGCGAAGGCTAAGGACGTCGAGGAAAAGGCAGCTGCGTTTCTGGATACGAAGATCGAGCCTAAAGCGCCGCTGTTCAACTTGGTAAGCTGCTGTCGAATGGGCAGTTGTTGTACCGTTGACCATCGTATCTCCGCAGGTCGACGACGGTGATACGACACTAAAGGACATCGGAGAAGCCATCAGTGAAGTTTTAGAATTAGACTTCAGTTTCTATGGGATGCTAACTAATGCATCAATGTCCATCGTAAGTTGGAGATGAAGCTGGCGAATAGGTTATGGCACCAGGATGATGACTTGTTATGTTCTGCAGAAAAAGGACCTGCAGGACATTGCGAACGAGACAAATGATGAACACATGGAATCATGGGGGAACTAATCCTCAATTCGTCACCTCCAGTGCCCTTAACACCGCTCACCCCTTTCGTTGACACGCACTATCTGTACAAGTACAGCGTAGCGTATTCAAACGAAAAGCTGAAGAGGATCATTGGATACAAGTTTAAGTACCCGAAATTTGGCGCCGAGCAGGTTGGGATATTGTACGATCGTTCCAGGAGGAAGGGACCTGGCCCAACTAAGCAGCCTCGTATCGTTCCTTTCACCATTTCTCAGTGTAAGTCGCTCTCTCTGTATCGCCGGTGATTCCTTGGCTCAATGCATTTCCACTAGAAGAAACACCCTTTTGATTCTGCTCCATCACCAATTCCCAGTAGTGGATAACTTTCCTCGGAAACGCACTCAAATCTCAACATTCTAATCAAGCGGTCTTTTAGCTCAGGTCACTTTGGCTCGGGTTCTCTTTATCATTTGTTATTTGCTCTGGAGTGCTGTGTCGTTTATAATGTTGAAGCTCTTATCTGCCACGATCTTGTGCGCAATTTTTTTTTGTACAGTATTTGTGTACATAATGCGATCCCCAACTATGACTAGTTCAAATAGATGTGTAGTGGTTCGGTGCGATCAAGGGTGAGGGCTCCGACGGCACGAGGAAGCGCTCGTAACGTAGTTCCGTATCCAGGTTGACATTCAATTTTTATGTAAGCTAATTTTATTTATCCATTGGGAATGGTGTCACAGCTCTTCGCATCCCGTGCTAGGCCTGAATGCACTTCAGTTAACCCCTGCAGGAGTGCAGAATAAAATCTCGAGGATAGAAAGAAGACAGGTATAGCAGGGAGAGCTGAAATACCACTGGCCAATCTACTTAAACCATGAGGCTTGGTCGAATGACTTGTGGGAAGGCAAGAGCAAGATCATCATCGGGTGGACGTTGGATCGACGCACAGTGGGTTTCTTACGCATACTTATTCGCAGGTAAGCGTTCCCTTTTGGCCTCGAATGAGAGCGACTCCGTCTCCGTTGTTCCTCGAAGTTTGTTTCGTAAAATTTCCTCCTCGTTGCCCTGCCAAGAGATTACGCGCCTATCCGTTTCTGCTCTTTTCGTCCTATTGTTCGACTCATTTATCTTCTCTCGGATAGAGGATCGAGATTTGTTACTCGTGTTTCGGAATGGCCTGGTCAGGAGCGCATAAAACTGCGAGCAAGATCCCAACCATGATTTGGTACGACCAAAATGGGGTTGTATGTGCTTATCCCAATGCGACAGATTTCTGTTCGCTCTGTGGGGGAGGGATATATGGCGAATAATGGTCTTGTTTCTAGGCGCAATCCTTTGGTGCAGAGACACTTATCCCTGATGTAATGGACCAAGCCCTTGATGAAGGGTGGCAGTTAGCGAAACACTTCAAGCTGCATCTCCATCCCACTACTATCATCACTCGGCATACGCTTCAACTCGATCGTGGGTGTTTATTGGGCACGATCCCCGCGGCTGAATCTCACTGAAATACACTTTTATTTCAGCGTTACCTGAAGGGGTACAACTTTTGAAGATTTACACTGATTTCCTTGCTTACCTTCTATCCCACACGATCTCGGCTTTCAAAAGCCGAGTAGTCGATGGGACGCGAGTTTGGGACCAATTGGCCTCAACCAAGGCTGTCGAATTCGTTCTTGCACACCCAAACGGATGGGGTCTTAGCCAACAAGCTTTCTTGCGGAAAGCGGCGATCCGAGCCGGCTATGTGGAGGACGAGGCCCAGGCGGCATTACGAATACGATTTGTCAGTGAAGGAGAAGCCTCTGTGCATTTCTGTATGTACAATGCAAACCTCGGGCCGTTGCTAAACGTGAGACGTGGTTGTACCTTCCTCGTCGACATTCATCTGACAACGTCGGGATTTTTTGTAGGCTGGGACGAAGATTGTGGTCTG
>NW_024067491.1:0-25464 GCF_015039405.1 Cantharellus anzutake
ACTGGAATGACGCAAGAACGCACCACAGCGAGTCGCTCGCCATGAATGGCGAACCGTCCATCGAACCAAGACTGAACAATTCATTTGACCCCAAAGGTTTCTCAACTTCACGGCGACAACATTCGTCAACAAGTTTCGTTCTGGTCAATGAAGGTTTGCTGTGGTTCCACACTGACATGTGCGCTGCTTATAGCTGCCTCTATCCCACCAGGGGACAAAAAGGCACAGAACTACAAGGATTGCATCATCGGATGAAGCTGGCAACATGCCTGAGCTCGAACAACCCGGACCCTCTGCGAAGCGGCCCAGAGTCAACCTAAAAGTTACGGAGGAGGAAGAGGAAGGCTCTTCTTTATCTGAAGTTGACATTGTAGCTGATGATCATCACATCTCTAACCCTTATCCTCATCAAAATCTCTGCCACCTAACCCAATCTCATCCTCACGGAGGTCTTCTGCTCCAATTCGATCAGCAAGTGGCTCTGCGATTCGAATATCTATTAAACGCACGGAAGGGCCCCCCAGTCCCGCTGAGCATGCTTCCTCAGAAGAGGAAGCTGAGTTTAGTGACGATGATGAACCACCCAAAAAGGCTCGTAGAGCGTATTCCTCCTCCAAACCATCGACTTCAAAATCAATGCACAAACAACCCGCGAAACCGAAGCTCCGCCGATCGACGAAGCGCAAAGTGGAATCGGAAGACGATAATTTTGACGCAAATGACCCTGCCGGGTCAGACGATAACTTCCTTGATGACGATGATAGTATCAAGTCCAAAGGAAAGAGCGAGTTCAAAGGCTACCAAAGCGAAGGCCCAAGATAGACCCATAACGGCAAGAGACGAGGGGCCAAGCCTCCAATTCTGGCATCCACCTCTCACACTGCGACGACAGCAAAACGGCCCATGGGGGATGCTGATCCTGAGAAAGATAAACCATCGTTCAATTTGACTACTTCTGAGCCTCCTCAAAAGAAACTCAAACTCCCAACTATAAAAAGAAGCCTCAGGTGATGCCGGCACCGGCATCACAGCTGGTACTCCAAATTCTCGGGCAGCGGCGGGTTCCGCTGTGTCTGTGGTTCCAAGGGGCGGGACGAAGCCAAAGGCCTCAGAGGTCGACCTAAGTAATCCTGATGAGTATGCCAAGCTATTTGGCATCACAACTTCCTCTGTAGCGATATGCACCGCTTTGCAATCTTCGTCGCTCAGTATTTTTACGCAGGCTTCCAAGAAATCGACGCCTTCTTCCCAGGCTACTCCAACAAAGTGAGTTGCTTCTTCTCAAATGGACCTTACTGATCGTGAGCATATGTAACAGTTACAAGGCTTCTGAGCAGCGAGCAATAGAAATCCAACATGCTCGAGAACAGGCACGTATGATCGCGAGAAGGATTGGGATTCGGTACGTGCACAAGCTCATATTTTAATCCGGCACCAGAAGCTGAATATCCTTGTCCTATCAATCAGAGCAATACTTTCGACATGCAATATGCCGCAGAGTGTATCCGGGCTTATGAAGTGGGTTTTCCATTGCTTTCTCTTCGCAATCTTTTTAACTTCTGGGGATTAATATTCTTGGAATTGAACAGGAGAAAATATGGAAGAACGCCGTTATATGTATATGACGCAGTCGCCGCCGCATGGGCGATGAAGCCCGAGAGCCTGGACCAGAAGTAGTACCACATCGGCCTGATCCTTCACTGGCTGCGAAATATTCCACGGCAGGTAAAAGTCCGGCCAAAGGTGCTGCCAAGGTTGGAACCAGTGCAGGGCGGCAATCACGCTGAAATATTTGGCCCAGACGAACACTTGCACTGTTGCTTCTGTCAGCGTGCGCACCCTAACGCCGTCGTAGATGGTGTCTGCGCGCTTTACTCTGAAAGGTTTTCTATAGGTCCACTTTGTTCGCCTCCCGGAGATTCCACTCCTAACCAATCGAGTTCGTTGATCACACCAATCCCCTCCTAACTCTACGAATGGGGTTTACCTGGCCTCCTAATTAGACCAGGAATTTTGGGATGACATGGTCAACTGGTCCTCTGTAGCATATGTACTCTCGAGACTGCTTTGCTGTCGGCTGAAGCTGTGTGGGTGGTGGAACTCGATTCCGGGGTGTTGCAGAAGACGGCGAAGAAGTGACAGAAGATGCACGACTAACGAACGGTTGCACTGCTTAGTGTCGTTGCAATGCAAAGCCCATAGTTAGGCGTTGTACTCTGCCTTCGCATCCTCTAGCCTTACCGTCACCGTTCTTTTCCAAAACACTTGCACTGCAGCGTGCTCACCGTCCTCCATAACCGCATCTTACTTCATGTCGTCCGTTTCAAACACCCTCGTAACACTCCAGAAAGCATTATCATCTACAGCTATTTCATGTCGGGTTCCCCCGATGCGTAAGTGGCCCGACAACGCCGCGTTACTTCGAAGAGCTTATTTTGCAATTCCACCGCCGCTGCCATTGTCATACATCATCATTGCAGCTTCGCCGTTCTCACTCACTGTAAGATTGCTGCGTTGTCCTTCCACTATAATCATACTTGTTCATGTTTTAGGCCCCTCATTGCCATTTCTTTCGCTATTTCTTTCACCATCCCACACTGCCCATCTTGGACCGTTGGTCTCCTTTCCGCCCTGTGCATTGTTTGAGGTCCTTTTCTATAATTACTACTTTGCAGTCTCTTCGCCCAGTCCTGTTTGACGAATTGACCGTTCACTGCCGACCGCCCAGTCGTTCCCGATTAGTAATCATTAGGTACAGGGCAAGATGAATTCAACAATAGACTGCACAAACAAACTTTGTGAGGAATTGCAGTTCGGGAAGCTTCCAAAGAGCCCTTGAGACGCAACCCTCGGTGAATTAGGGAAGTTTGTCCTGGGCAGGAGTGCGATGGGTGATATATTCCCTCTCAGCTGACCGATTTGTTACTGGGTGTCTGGAAAATCCTGTTCCGAGCGTTAGACGGGTATCTCGAGAAATATGGCAGCGACATAGGGGAAACGGGTCTAATGAGGCACTCTCTATATGAACAACATCCAGCGACATGAATCACCAGCTTGTGGAAATTCATAGGTCATCATAGTCACTGAACATTCACGGATAAGAGGCCCCCGCTGATTCTGGGCTCCATTCTGATGACACCTGGTACTTGTTGTACAAGCGGGTCAAAGAAAACCATTGTAGCATCTGAACGCGGTGCAGTGCAGTATCACAGCTTCTTTAGCCACGGCGTCCTTCCCGCTGGGAGTGGCGCCCCGAAGGGCGATGGCGGACGCTATGCCAAAAAAGGGGCGAGGAGAAACAGCCAAAAATAAAGCGGGACATAGTGAATGATGACGCGCGCAGAGAGCACTTGTCTCGGATCAAGACCAGCAGCTTGGAGAGATCGCAAGGGAAGACCGCCGATGCGAGCCTGACTTCCAAATTTCGTTCGCCAGTGTTGGTCAAGCATCACTTCTTAAGGTGCAGTGAGGAGACCAAGCTGATCCCCGAGTCCCGATATTTCGCCATTAATATACTACATAGGCTCGCCCAGATTTTCCCGATAACATGGCTCGATTCTTCAGACTGTGCATATCTTGGCGGCGGTTCAGGTGTTTCCGCCATGGCCGGGACAAACGACTCCAACTTATTATCTGAGGTCACTACAGCCGTGTCATTGAGTATGTGGAGCGCCAACGCAATGGGTGTGTAGCATAACGGATATAGTGGCGCAGTATGAGGACGTGAACCATAAGAGTTCCACCAAAGTGAGCTGGACTTCCGATCTTCTGCAAGGGCTCTCCTGGCCTTGCGCCTGACCCAAGCCAGCCGTTACGATTGACCAGATTCGGAAAGAAGGGTTTCGCAGTGAGCGAGCCCTATCACGAAGTGACAGGATGAGCTAGCGGTCGACGAGGAATGCATTGCGAAGAAAGAAGCCAGGAGAGATAATCAAGTTAGCGAGATAGTTGAATGACGCCATTTCGTGTGGCAAAGGAATGAATATGGGTTTTTCCTGCATATGGCTGCAATAGATAGGATCCGAGTCTCTGGCGTCGCTGCCCGGAATTGGGCGGCCCAAGACCTGGCATATGAAGAGCTGAGAGGCCTGTGTTGGTGTGAGACGTCTCCGCTAATGTGGAAAGTAGTTGAACCATCTTGTCAAAGCGAATATACTCGAACCGGTGGGAAGCTGCGACGGAGTACGTGCTAGCGCTGGGACCCGAATGCTAAGAGAATTCAATTCCCGACTCGCCAGCGTGCTGTATTGTGCGGCATCGCAAGGCGCTGGTTCAGGTGCGTAATCTGGCTGCGTGGGTGTATGAACATGAGGACGTCGATCAGAGAGAGTACCGAATGGTGCAAATGATCCCGAGCTCAGTTTGAATGAACACAAGAACGGCGGCTTAGCACAAGGCGTTTTTGGTTTCCATGCCAGAACCTAGGGAGGCGAGTGCAAGGGCCCAATCCGGGAGTCGTAGGTCAACAAATAGTTAATACGTATGTATTATCCGTATTTGCTTCTAGCGGTACGTTTACTCCGCATCGTTACTATTGCAGTGGCGCTTATAGACCAGCGCCTCCCAATTCGACCCACCCAATATATTTGTGCCCCCATTCCCGTCTTTTGCTGTATCTCCCGTATAATCTTGATACAACATGGAGACAAAAGCATAAGGTGTATATAGTAATCGAATGTAGATCAAGTACAAGGTACAAAAATCGCATCTCCAAATGAAATATTTTGGCGTACTCATGCAGTTTTGGCCCAGTTTACACGCAGAGCCATGAGCGAAGTGATAGTACTTGAGGGAAGCGTTTCAGCGGGGAAGCGTATTTTAGAGCACAAAATAGGACATACCCAATTAGGCCAAGAGTCCCTTCATTGAGCTTCGCGAGTTCCAGGCTGGTGACAGGGAGCCAAATGTCCAAACTATCCTGAACTAGCTGGTAGCGTGCGGAGGCGCGAGCGCTGCGATTCAAGTTTATTAGGATGATAACGACCTCCCACCAGAAGATACGTACGCTTGTAGGGCTCTGATTTGTACCTTGCGTTCCGCGTCGTCCGCTCCCTTCGCGCTCGAATGTGGCGACTGATCGAGAGACTGAATTTCGCCTGCTAAGCGGCCGGTCTTAGCGAGACCACACAGGATGCTGAATAGGATGCCAGAGAGCCAGAAACGTTGGGAGGTTTTATTGACTTTCTTGGCAGTCTCCGGATCTAGCCTGAGGAATTTGATGGAGTTGGCCTGTGCAGTTTGGGTGTCAACCAACGGCTCCTTGGCCAATGTTCCTTTAACGCTAGAATGAGCCCACTGCTTACCCAGACAACCATGTCAAGAGATAAGTAGCCGAAGTACCCAAGTTGCCTGCCGATCGTCGTGAATTGTTCAATGGGGTATGGAACCGACGAGACAGCTTTCAATGCGGCTTGGGCATGCTCTATAGGCTTGAATAGACGCATCACTGGAAGATAAGACAGGAATGAGTAAGAGTTCGTTCACAACGAACGATGCTATGACATACATTTACGGCCGCTACCTAGGGCGGACTTTAGCGCAGTGAGGCGTGCCGCCAGGTCCTTGTTATCCCGCTGCAATAGGTGCCACGCAAGGAAGCGAGAGAAGTACTGGATGGTCCTGTATGTCTAACAGAGCCGTTTCAGCTTTCAGCTCATCGAATGTCGTGTGTCGTTGACTGGCCAACCTTGTCCCGGCCAACAGTGGTAGACCAGAGCTTCAAGCTTCGGTTAACATTAGGGTGGAATACTATCTGAGTGGCTAAATCGGACATTGCAGTTGAACTTTTTGAGGGGGGGTAACGGAAGCTGACTCTGGAAAACGTGAGGATGAGCTTTAAGGTTCCGGCTTCGGGAAATATATCGTGGGACTAAAGCGGTGCAATTTCACGTGAACGATGTCTCTGATGAACTCTTTTCTCACGCAACCTTTCTGAATAACCGTTTTCAACCCTCGATCCCCACGTACACGCACATTCTATTACCATGTCATAGAAGCTAGAGTCCCCACGGAAATGACTGTAGATTTAGGGGGGGAGGGGGGCTCATAAAGCGGATATGTGATCGCTCATTTACTTATTCAACTGTTTGCTTTCCCCGGCGAACAGTAATTTTCCCCAAACTCGTTCTCGCGTGCACCCATATTTACAAAAAATTTACTCCTTTCGGTTTTGGCGACTACCCGATCTCGACCACAGCAAGTGCTAGGTGCCGAAGTAGTGTTTCTCAGACCGTCAGCCCCGTCGAGGACGGCGCGAGTGGATGCGTATAGGGGTGCCGTGGTTCTCAGAGAACCGGTTCGAACCGGGACCGAACCGAGAACCGAACCATGCTGGAACCGAACCGTGGTTCGGTTTTGACCCAGTTCTCTGATGGTTCGGTTTTGGTTCTCTAAGTTAGGGGGAAAATGTGAACCGGTTCTGAACCGAACCGAACCATAGAACCGTAGGAATGTTGTCATGCTCCAAACCTTACTAGTATCTTATGTCACACAAATGAAAAATGAGAGCGTGCGCATCATTGTGAGTCGCGCCATTCATCTCCCAGAGTGTTGATTGTCACAGACTATTACCAGTTTCTTGAGTATCATTCCATATATGCAACCCGGTCTGCTGCCTTCAATACAACTGGAAAAAACCAGGGCGAGGGTGTATATGCGCTGCCAGTTGCCACTTCAGCTGATGAAGTTTCTGGTCTCTCTCGCCGTCTTGCAGCCAGCCAAGCTTGACGGGCTCAGGAAGTATCAAGCGATGATCCTTGTGGGGAACTTGAATGCTATCTCAACGACCCACTTGAACTGCCTGGAAAGGACATCCTCGACTTTTGGATGGTGAGCGGCACCAGTATTTTGTCTCAACTATGCTTTAACTTCGAACTTATCTATACTAATTTTCAGAAAAAAGGCGCTACATATCCTGTCTTAGCCTCCATCGCCCGAGATCTGCTCTCGGTCCCAGCATCCTCTATTCCATGTGAAAGGGCATTTTCTGCCGCTAAACACAGTGACACTGACAGTCGGAACCGTCTCACTCCCGAGCATCTCGGGGCTATTCAAATCGCGAAGGCCGATATGCAGCGTAACTACTTCAAGGAGAGGGAGGCAAGGAAGGCATTAGACGCAGCAAAGGTCCGAGAGTGGCAGGGTTGTGACGCAAATCTCATGATAGAACGCGCAGAGCGGGTGGGCCTCATTATGGACACTTAGAATGTTCCGCCGAAAATATAATATTTCATTGAAATTATCACATTTAACAAAGTTGGTTCGAACCGTTCCAGAACCGAACCGAACCGCAAGAGAACCAAATAATGGTTCGGTTCGGTTCACATACTGGTTCGGTTCTGGTTCGGCATTATCATCAAATTTCGAACCAGTTCCGGTTCCAGTTCTCAAAAAATCGCTCCAGAACCGAACCAAACCGAACCGTGGCACCCCTAGATGCGTACATACGCATAGGGCCGCCTCTCTAACCAGATAAATAGATCGACGCAACACGACATCATGTTAGAATGCCCGTTTGCGCCATTTCTCCTGGAGTCTAATCACTCTCCTTCCCGGCAAGTTCGTTACGAGTTCATGAGGGAACCCAAGTCCCATGGATATGTGATCGACGCGATCCATGCACGCATTACCGTACTTGTATATTTCTTCTCCCTATCCAACACCGGTCTTTGGCGCCGGGGTTTTTCCAGGTGGTTATCATGGAATCACATTTTAACCGAGAGATTGAGCTGTTTTTCGATTTGGGCAAAGCAAAGTGTAAGCATCGCGTGTTGTCATCGTCGGTTCTACGAATTGCAGTGTTGGTCGAGGAATTATTAGAGATGTCGGACGTCGAAGAAGGATGTTGTTGTTATTGCTGCCGCCGCTGCTGCTGCTGTAAGTCTGACCCATCGGTAAGTTTCTTTGCTATCCCTCGATAGTGGTCGTTTCCGGTAGAACGAGTGAGTTTAATGCTGATAGTGTGGTGGCAAATTCCTGGATGGGTGGAGTAGCGATTTGATTGTCATCACTGCAGTATCAACTGATTTCCCTTAGTCCGGTGTTGGGGGTTGAGGGGTGGAGGGAGGAAATTGGGTCGTCTATTGTAGATGCAAGGGTGTTTGAATGAGAGAGGAATGTACCGAGGGTGTGGGTTGCTTCTGTTGGGGATCGAGGTAGGAAGTACCAAGGGTTGTTTTGAAAGACGGTGGTGGAGAGCGTTAAGTTCACCGGCATACGTAATGGCACAGGCAAAAACACAGTGTATCCCGCGTCAGCCGCCGGGCGTTAGGGACAAAAAGTTATGATTTTGGAATCGAGATGAGATTACTTAATGGGGAAAATTAAGGCACTGACAGGGCCGGTACCTTTTTAGCCCGGTCTCATTCTTCGGGGGCGAGTCTCCGCCCGGTCTTACCGATCCTCGTCCTCGCTCTCCTCACCATCTGGGGACGACTACCTGACCAACTCCTCACATTCCCCCAACGCATCTTGAATGGAATCAGAATGTGTATCCCAAACTTTAAGGATTGCTTGAGCATTGAGTCCCTTATTGGTGGATTCTATCGAGGCATGGATGGGGCCCGGGCTACTGGAGGCGGTTTCATTGCTAAGGAGGGGCTCATTGAATGTGTGTAGATGAGGGAGAGGATCGAGGTGTAGTCTGACAGTATGGATTAAAGGGCGGTCATTGCGCCTATAGCTGTGAGTGTGTGTAAGATGTGGTTTAATGTGATGAGTAAGTCGGGTGGGATGGGAGTGAGCTCGGATGGCATGTTGCGTGTTGTGATCTGCCAGGGAGTGACTATTCGTGGTGACTAGCATCAGTTCCGGTGTGATAGGACACGCTTTACTGAATTGATGGCTAGCTGGATGTGGAGGAAGTCATCAATCGGGTGATAATCAGCGAAAACCCTTATCACGCGTGTAGGCAGAACGGAGTCGAGAGCGCCGCAATGTTCTAGTCCGGAGTATATGAAATGACCATAATAGGATGCAAAGTGACAGCGAAGCTGAGTAAGCACGGTTCATTCCACTCAATGAAGCCCCACGGAGATACGCCTCCGGAATAAATAAACCATAATAGCAACTCCATTCCTTTGTCCTTCGTCAGGTCACAAGCATCTACTACAAAGTTATCATATATAGCACTCCACATCCATCTCTCTCACTTGACTCTCGCTCTCTCTCTTTGCTCTCTTATCTCTTCTTAATACTACCACCTCAACACAATAACAACAACAACGCCAGGAACCCACTGACCACCACAATAAGCTAACTACAACTAATCAACAATTCCATGCTCCGCCGCTCGATCAAAAAGTCCACCTCTTCAATGCACTCGGCTTCTGACAAGTCTGGCGTATCAGATCATCTCACTATAGATGGGGAGTTCCCTCTTGCCATACTCAAGGTTCAAATATTAGGTTGTACAAACTTACCCGCGGCCGATCTTAACGGCAAGAGTGACCCGTACGTACCTACTTCTCTCTCTCTCTACCTACATTCTCACCTCATTTCTGCCCTTTGCTTTCAATGATTGCATTGCGCATTGATACTTTACCATCCGGCGCTCACAGATACGTATCGCTCGAGTTTGGCGGGAGGAAAGTCAAGACCACCGTCATTAAGAACCAGCTCAATCCGCGATGGCCCGCTAAAGATGCAACGTTCGAGTTCCCTATTTACTCGAGCGCTATCAAGAGAACAGGCGCTTTTTTCAACATGGTCGTTTGGGATAAGGATATGATTGGAAAAGGTGGGTGACGCCCTGCCTCTTTCGTTATTGTTATTACCGTAGTGTTGATTAGGGCTAACGTGTGACAATTTGGGTCGTGTTATAGATTACCTCGGAGAGTTGTCACTTCAGCCTACCCAGTGGTTCAAGCCGAAGGGCGATAATGGTACGACGACCGTTCTTTCCTTCTCCGATCCTTCAAACTACGTAAGTTTACTTTCGTTCTCCCATCTATTATCTCCAAATCCCTCACGCGATCCTTCCTCCGCTCCTCGTCTCATATCTTCCCGTTTGCGCGTGCACATATGACTGACGAATGATATTCCCTCCGAAACAAAACAGCCGCTTAATTTTCCGCTTGCAAACGTCAGATCTCGTAAACCCCGTCCTAATGACCCGAAACCAGACGGTCCACCCTCCATTCAAGTAAAACTGGGTCTTCTTCTCCCTTCTCATGCTTCACCCTCTGCCGCTTCCGCAGGCACTCCTACCACCACCGCCACCACCGCCACAACGACGACAGATCTTACCACAGCTTTCGAGTCCATCCTCACCCAAATCCAGAGCGATGCTCAATCAGAAAATGAACACATTTTCGCCAGACCACCTACGCAAGGCTTTGGAACGATCCGTTCGTTGACAAAGAGACTTTCTAGACACGGAAGTGGGAATTGGAGCGCAGGCGGAGGAGCGACGACGTCCGATTCTGCACTTTCGGATGCAAGTCCTCAGTCGAGTCCTATCAGTCGTCGTGTGAGGAACGTGTCGAGTTTTGGAAGACCTAAGAGCTCCAGTGGGAGTTTGAACAGCGGTAGTAAGACTTTGGTGGCTGGTGCGGCGGTGAAGAAGAAGAAGAAGAGACAGGAGTTTAGGATTAATTGGGGAGGGACGATGATCGATTATGATTTCTCGAGTAAGAAGGCTGTTGTGGGGATTTTGATGTTGGAGGTTAAGAACGCGGTTGATTTGCCAAAGGTTAAGAATTGTGAGTCCCTTTTTTGCGTCGTTTTGGTGGAAGGCAACAAGGCAACGGACGCTTATACTTATTAATTAGTCCTTCGGACGGGATGGGAAATGGATCCCTTCGTGGTCATTACGCACGATTCGAACGTTTACAGAACCAAAGTCGTCCGACACGACCTTAACCCTACCTTTAACGATAAATTCATCCTCTTCGTCAAACGAGCCCCCGCTTCCTCCCCTACGGAGATCAACTTATATACGCCTCTTCCTTCATCCAAACGTGTCACTTTCCAAATATCGGACTGGGAACGACGACAATCTAAGGATCAGAAGTTGGCGGAAGGAACGTTGGATATAAGTGAGCTCATTGAGAAAGCTCCCAAGGCGGATGAGGAGACGGGCTTGTTCAACGAGGAGGCGATGAGGCTGCACCTGCCTGAGGAGAAGGATATTTGGTTGGAGCTGGCGGATGGCGGGAGGTGGGAAGCGGCAAGCGAGAAAGAGAAAAGCAAGGGGAAGGGGAAGGGAGTTGGTGGAGCTGGTGGGAGTGGGGAAAGGAGGAAAGTGAAGGTTACCATCAGTGTCAAGTATGACCCTCATGGAGCTTTGAGGCAGCGATTCTGGAGGCATCACTTGAAGGATTACGATCTTGGTGAGTTCTTTTCTTTCTTCCCGTTCAGACTTCCCACTGATGCGTTCTTTGGACGATTAGATCACTCTGGTCAATACTCATACGCTGAATTTTCTGATATCCTCGAGAAACTGGGTTTGGACGCTACGCCCGCACAATTGCAAGAATTTTGGAAGAAGTGCGATAAGAATCCAGAGTCGGACGAGTTGACGATCGAGGAGGCGATGAGGTGCCTTGAAGGGGAGTTTGGAACCAAAAGGGAAGTCTTGGATGAGGCTAAAGGCGAGGATGGAGACCAGGAGGATGAAGAGGAAGTCGAGGCTGCCTTGTTGGAGACTGTCAAGGAGATGGAAGGCGGTGCAGGGGAAGACGAGGAAGGGGGAGCGGTAAGGAGGCGTTCAACGGAGGAAGGTGATCACCGAGGCGCAACAACGAGCATGTTTGGACATTCGAGGGAGTCGATGTACGATCTTGAGGCTGAGCTTAGGGAGATTTTCCTTAAGCACCCTCTTGTTTTCGAGGATGAGGATGGGTCTCGCCAAACGGAGGGAGGTGAACGAGCTGAGGAGGAGGTGGGAGTGGAAGGGAAGAAGGCGATATTGCACCCTCTGGTCCCGGCCAAAGCGATACCCGACATACTCGCTACATATTCGGAACGGCACGATGGACTGACGTTCTTGAAGGATGACGAGGAGAGAGAGTTGAGGAAGTTGTTGAACGAACTGGGTGAAGGGACCAGCATCGGACCGGAGTCTTTGATGACGTTCATTGCAAGGGCTACGGGTGTTGAGGAGAGCGAGGGAGATGGTGCTAGTGATGGGGGGAAGGTCGGAGAGGGAGAACGGGTGGAGTTCCCCAGCACGTCGGAGGACATTCTTCACCCGACTGGTCTAGAGTCTGCGCAAGAGTTCATAGAGCCCGTCATTTCTGCCGGGGCGAGCAGAAGTAGAAGCACCACCGCCGAAAGTGGGACTGCTCCTGCCACTCCTCTCCCTTCGACTCCGAAGACGTCGTCGGTACTTGATGCTAGACAGAGGAGCACGCCATTGGAGGCTACTGCCCCTAGTAGTTGGCATTCAAGACCTATTCCGGCCTATAAGAAACGTAGGAGTTCAGGTAGTGTGGGGAGCGTTGGAAGGGCTGGTAGTGATACCGAGGTGGGTCCTAGTTTGCCTCTGTCTTTGTTGAAGCTCTTGATAGATTGAACGATCTTTGTTTCTTTCTTGGTTATGAACAGGATCCCACGGTTCCTGAGCTTCTGGGGGGACATCGTGTACGCGGGCAATCGAATCCTACGTCTCCCCCTCAACGACTTCCACCATTTACTTTCCCCTCGTCCCCTCCACGATTGGGTCGATCGGCGCCTAGCTCTCCTCCCTTTCCTCATGCCGGATCTCAATCTGTACCTTCCCTTCCTCTTTCACCTACGAGGGGTGGATTTAAGAGTCTTAGGAGGCAGTCTACGGATCGTCAAGCGGGACTTGGGGTTGGGACAGGAGTAGGGTCTTCTCCTGAGTTGATTAACATGCCTGTTCCTAGAGTTCTGCGTAGGGGTCCTGAGGAAGGTGAGAAAGGGGAGGAGAGCAGGAAGGGGACGACGGGAACTCTGCCATCTTCTATGAGTTCTTCCGCTTATACCGACGACACTCTCGGAGACGATCGTCATCATCATCATCATCATCATCACGACCACGACTGCGACTGCGAACACGAACACGATCCAGAGGAGGTCGGAACGGAACGAACGTCACTCTACTCTGTCTCGACTGATCCTCATCATCATCATGAACACGAACGAGTGGAGGAATTGGAAAAGATTCAGCAGGAACAGCTGAAGAAGTTGGCAGAGTTGCAGACCAAGTTGGAGGAGAAGATGACCGAGCATGAGAAGGAGATGGAGGATCTAAGTAATCAGAAGGAGGATATTGAGGCTGAGCTTGCAGCATCGAGACAGAATGAGAAGGAGTTGAGGGCTAAGGATGTAAGTGCTCTAATGTTTTACTGCTTTTCGTGCACTGACCTCCTACATACAGCTCTTGACGTCGAAGCAGTTGATCACGGTGCGTTTCCTTTGCTTACCGGAGTTGAGAGGGGGGTCCAGTATCTAATTGTATCTTGACAGCTCGAAGCTGAGGTGTCGAGACTTCAGGCTGCGCTTGATGAATCTAAGACGGCTTATCAAAATCTTCAGAAGCAATACCAAGAACAGAACAGTATGTCCATTCATTTATTTCGTTGGTGCTCAGAGGGACAATCTGGGCTTATTCCTTTGTTTTTCCTAGTTGAAGCTGAAAAGTATCGCGCAAAGATTACTCGTAAGGAACTTGAGATGAAGGATTCTGAAGCCTACCTTGCCCACACCATCGCTGATGCCGAGAAAGTAAGCTTGGTTTTGATTTCGACATTTGGAAGGTCGGATCCTTACCACTCAAATGTCCCGCCAGTGGAAGAATTCTGCGGAAGTAGCACAACAGATGATAGCTTCGCTCACAGCAGAGCTCGAAGCCGTCCGCAATGCGGCCCAAGCACTCGATGCACAGAAACAAGAGAACATTTCTCTCAAGGAGACCATTGATCGCCTTCGCCTCGACCTCGATGAATTACGAAACGCAAAGTCTGCCTCCAGCAATGGTATCAGCCGGAATGGCACCATTTCTGGTAGTCTTGCTCTGGAGATGTCAGGTCTTCACCCAGGACAGGATGGAGAAGAGGGGGATCCGAGTTCGGAGGATGGAACTGTTGTGGGGCATGAGTATGGTGACGAAGGCGTGGTTCAGACTGTCGTCACTCGTAAAGTAGGTCATGCTTGTTGGGATTGGCTTCACCGCGCATTCTTACTGATATCGTGCGCTTTTCAGAAACTGGCCAAAATTCCGGACGGCGAAGAACAGACTACGGAAGTCAAAGCGTACTCTGAAGCCTTTGCTCAGCATACTGCCTCCGACTTTGCTCTAAGTGAATCGTCTCAGACCGAACCAGAGCCTGTTCCTGTTACGCAATCCATTGTCATTCAAACTGAAGCCAAGAAACTTCCAGAAGCTCAAGCGGCCCAGCCATCGGAGCCAAGTCCGCCACCACCATCTTATCACCTTCTGGAGGAGGAACGCGAGAAAATTGGGACGGAGGAACTTGCCAGATGGCACTCTGGGATTCACTCGCTTGATCCTCTGCCAGGTGGGATCTCAAGTGACGCTGTGGAGGAGTGGAATCATGTCAAAGACGAACTGGGTGTTACATGCCGTGCCATCGACGAGATCGTTGAGAGGAGCGAGGTTCGTGGGCCCCGGGCCGTTCGGGAGAGAGAGCGTGTCCCGGCTGAGCCTGAGCAATCATTCTTCACCGGATTGCGTGGGTCGATGGGTGTGCTGGTTGGAGCGACGATCTTTGGATGTAAGTTGGTTCCTTAGCTCTGATGGATGGAGTTAATTGACGTAACGCATGCATGCTTTAGTGATCGTATTTTCCACAGGACGCGCGTTGCACCCAGGAGGTCTTACACGCGATCAGAGATTGTGGGCTATTTACAATGACGTTGCTCGTGCTGGTCTCATGGATGGGTGGCTTACTCACGCGGCTGTCGCACCTGCTTGGGCGGTCCTTCGTGGGCTTAATCCTGCTGAAGCACGTCTCGGTTGGGTACCAACCTAATGTCGGAAGGAATTTTTTTTTACGTTCTCTCTTTTCTTGCTGCAAATCTTAGATTTCTATGGACGGACCTTTAAGCGAACAATACTTCATTTAACTCTGTCTCTGACTCCGGCCCATTAATTCTGCCTTGTACCATTATTTGATGACCAGTGTACTTCTAGCATGCTCTCAACATATCATAATATAATCTAGTTCACATGAGGTGAAGGTGGCTTTAGCTGTAAGATTGGCTGTTGACAGTACCTTGGTTAGCTGAGGAGCGGTAGGAATGCTTTTGGTGTGTGGCTGGGCTGGTGTTTCCTCCATTCTTCACAACTTTCCTTCCAACAGTTATGGGTTTTTCTGTATCGAAGGTCCACTCTGTTTCAGGCACTGATCCTGCACGGTCAGGGTCCTTGTTTCCCGGAGTTCAGGCTTTCGCCAACCCCGGAAGCAAGGGTTTCCAAGGTTTACTCCACAGCCGGTCAGTGGCATGCTCAGCTATCGCCAGCGGACAACAGTACACTGCAGGTGCTGATAGCACTCACCGCGGACTCATAAGGGATCGGAAATGAAAGCCGAAGTTGATGGACGCGATTAGCCTCGGCGGCTGCACTCGCAACATGGCAAGGGACTAAAGATGGACCTCAAAAGGACATTCTGGATAATGAGCTATCATTCGCTGTGTCGTACATATATTCCTAGGATCTTGGACATCAGTACCATGTACATACAATTGAAACCAATCATTTTCTCCATTTCACTGGTTCTTGAAGGCCATTAAAGAACGGTTTTAAGTTTTTGAACGCTCGCAAACTTTTCTCCTTTCCTGCCCGAGGAAAGTCCTCAACAATAGTCTGAGCCGCGAGGAGAGACTGGTACTTTGGCTCAACAGCTGATGGAATCGCTGCGAAAGTCTCCGATATGCAACCGTGAGCGACAATTTCATAATGATGGTCGTCCCGGTGCAATTTGCTTGGAGAGCTGCGAGTGTTGTGAGGTATGTCTTTAGTAATGGTCACAAGTCCAGGTTCTCCTATCTTCCTGGCTCCGAGCTCGAAAATGATAGATATTACTGCCACCTTTTCATCTGGAACAGTGATCTGGCGAAGTACGCGGCAAGGTTTGGCCTCTTTCCGATTCCTGAATTGTAAGTTAATCGCTGATGTCGATTCTGGCGAGATAGACTTGGTTGGGTCACCCATATGAACAGGGATAACAGCATCAATCGACTCCTGGTTATCTTTGGCTTGGAGAGCCATGCCATGCAGCAGAGCTACTGCCAAGTTTGGAGCAGAGAGCGTTTCAGAATTTTCGGCCAGAGCGAAATGGGAAAAAAAGATATACGCATTCGCAAACGCTGTTTCCAAATTAGGGACAGCCTCCCTGGCCGTCACCGAGTCAGCCTTCAATATCACGGTTTCGGATTGCTTCGCAAATAGAGCCTTGAGAAAGTCGAGGACATGGACAGGTCGATGGAAATGTGGGTCAGGTGAATGATGATTTGGCAAAGAGGATTTTTGTCGGACGGCGATATCATGTGCAATAGTCACAAGAAGTCGACCGCAGATTCCCCCGCGCTCTCCCTTCGCAAGAAGTCCCTTCGCACAAGCCTGAGCTAGAATTTCTGGGCCTTGAATTTCTATTCCATTGCCATCCGAAGGGCCATTCAGACGCCTCGCTGCTGCTTCGGCCAGTATAGGCTCAGAGGGCGATCCGGCATGCATGAACTCGCGATGCTATAAATAACACGCATGTGGGATTCAACCAGTTCTGATTCCATGGTCTTCGAGGCTTGAGTTGTGATGTCGAAGGCTATCCCGATGCGAACCCCCAGAGCAGCAATGAAAGAGTGGAATAGTCGGGCTTTGTTCCCTTCCGCGAACAGTTTCTCTCCAGCGAACGGTATAACAGGAAATCCTTGATGCTCCAGCCACTCCTCGTGGTGGACATACCATTTATTAGGAATTTAGTCGATTTTGCCACAGATATAGTGGGCACCTACAGGCTACGTCCAAACCCTGCCATCACACTCATTTGGCCCACGTTTTCAAGGCTGAGATTTTTCTCCTGGTTTTCCAAAGTTTCAAATACTTTGTCCACAAAGATGTCGAACGGCAGCTCGGTGAAAGGAGGGAAAAGGAGGAGGCCCTGAGCAATGCGAACTGATGGATGGCGGGCGGGCGAGGGAGCGAATTTCTGAAGATGAGAACTTGTAGATAAAAAAATGAAAAAAAGGGAAATTGATTAGCGCAGATAACACTGTGCCGAGGTTATGATAGGGTGAGCGACTCCTTGCGTCGGTCTTCTTTTCCGGTGGGACGGGTTCGGTAAGCTGGTGAGCTTCATCAAAGTAAATGATGCATTTGACTTCTTTTGCTTTCCCATCATTACTAGAGATGGCCTTGACAAACTTGCGGCACGAGTCCTGCATTCGGTTTATGGAGTGGTCCAGTTTCGTAAGGGCTGTTTTTCTTATTTTGCTGTAGGACACCTAGCTCCACTAATCGAAGCTTCCCAAGAAAATTCAGCATGTGGCAGCAATTATCAAGGCCTCTAGACGTCACCTGGTCTGCCTGATTCGCCACAGAATCCAGGAACTCGTTCCTATTCGTACCACCTTCGATATCGGTCTGTCCATCGTCGAGATAATCAACCCATTGGCTCGCTAGCGCCGCTCTTGTTTCATGTTTGAAAATGGGTTTCTCAAGAAGTTCGGCGGCCTTTGTGAACAGCACGCTCAATAGAATTGCATACTCTGCCTGCAGCCGAATATCGCTTGTTACATCGTGTCCGTGAAAATATTCGCGGAACCGCCTGTCCGGAGGGGGATAGGCTAGTGGTAAAATTAACATCATCGGTCGCAAATATGGGATTCGCGATGAAATATTGCGCACTTTTGAGACTAGGGCTCAGCTCCTCACGAATATTGATTGGAATCGTAAATACGGAGAGCGCGGCTTCATTGACCATTCTGGATTTCCCCATACCCGAAGACTGGATGACTGATAGAGACCAATTGTATGGTCTCTCACTTGGTTCGATCCCGGCGCTTGACTCCCAATACTCGTTCAATACCTCGATAAGCAGCTTGTGCGCCTCTCCTCGATAGGGTTCGTGAAACGCTGATTGGAGACCTGATGCAACTTGTCAGGCAGATGAGAAGCTCAAGATGAACAGGCGCTTACCGCGAACACTATGATTGCCACTCTGATAATCGGTAAGGCCCGTTAGAGGCCGCATATCGACTAGTAATGAAACCATGTACACTATAATACTGCCACAGAGCGAACATAACCTACCATCATTCAACAACTCGAAGAAAGAGTTGTCGTGGTATGCTTTGAGGAGCTTGGGAAATAAATTTGGGGTAACCGAAATATATTCACCACATGTGGCCTCATCAGGAGCATTGGTACCAGTGGGTAGATGAGTTGAAAGCAATATTTGTAGCAATTTTGGTGGTGTCGTAAATCCTCCGAAAACTAGACCATTTGCAGTGCTGTAGTCATCGATCGCCTGGATGACACGACTATTGAACGTTTTCCGGTCGTCTCTGGCAGCCCCGCCTTTTGGGTCGACGTCTATGGGAGTACTCATGAGGAATCGATGGATATGGAGCCGGGTCCGG
Organism: Cantharellus anzutake; assembly: GCF_015039405.1. Classification (NCBI taxonomy): domain Eukaryota; kingdom Fungi; phylum Basidiomycota; class Agaricomycetes; order Cantharellales; family Hydnaceae; genus Cantharellus; species Cantharellus anzutake. The sequence continues at coordinate 18,568 of NW_024067491.1, forward strand.
CATTCCGTGCCAATGGCTCGTGATTGTTGGATTTCCGCCTTCGCCACTGAATAGTTTCGTTCAGTTCAGTGGTCGCAGGCGGCTCCAACATGGCGAAGGCGGAACTCGAACAGTCACGAGCCAGTCATCCATTTCGGTCCCGACGAAAAATAATACTTATACGGGATTTTCCGACATCGTTGGTTTCTCCGACTGCAACAGACTTCATATCATCGATTCCTCATGAGTACTCCCATGGACATCAACCCAAAAGGCGGAGCTGCCAGAGACGATCGGAAAACGTTCACCCGCCGTGTTATCCAGGCAATCGATGACCACATCACTACAAGTGATCGAGTTTTCAGACTTCGGGCACTACCAAAATTGCTACAAATATTGCTTTCAACTCAACTACCCAGTGGTACCAATGCTCCTGATGAGGATGCATGTGGTGAATATATTCAGGATACCCCAAATTTAGGGTTCAAGCTTATCAAAGCATACCGCGACAAGTCTTTCTTCGATTTGCTGAGTGATGGTAGGCTATGTTCGCTCTGTGACACTATTATAGTGTACATGATTTCATTGCTAGTCGATATGATGCGTCTTACCAATCACCGGAGTGGCGGGCTTTCAAGTATTCGCGGGTTTATCTTGAGTTTCTCATCTGCCTGACAAGTTGCATCAGGTCTTCAATCAGCATTTCAAGAACCCTATCGAGGAGAGACGCACAAGCTGCTTATCGAGACATTGAACGATCATTGGCGGTCAGGCTGGTTCAATCCAGGTCAGAGACCATATAATTTGTCTCTATCAGTCATCCAGTCTTCGGGTATGGGGAAATCCAGAATGGTCCACGAAGCCGCGCTCTCCGTATTTACGATTCCAATCAATATTCGTGAGGAGCTTGGCCCTGTTCTCGAAAGTGCGCAATATTTCATCGCAAATCTCATATTTTCGATCGATGATGTTAATCTTGCCGCTAGCCTATCCTCCTCCGGACAAGGAGTTTAGCTATTATTTCCAAGGACACCTTATAAAAAGCGATCTTCGGCTGCAGGCAGAGTACGCAATTATATTGGGCGTGCTATTCACAAAGGCTGCCGAACTTCTTGAGAAATCTTTTTTCACATATGAAACAGGAGCAGCGCTAGCATCGGAATGGGCTGATTATCTCAACGAAGGACAGACCGGTACCGAAGTTGGTACGAATAGGAAGAAGTTCCTGGATTCTGTGGTGGATCGGGCATGGCAGGTGATGTCCAGAGGTATTAATAGTTGTTGCCACATGCTGAATTTTCTTGGGAAGCTCCAATTAGCGGAGCTAGGTGTCCCACAACAAAATGAAGGAGTCCAAGAGAAACTTCGCCTCCTCATACCCTGGATGCAGTACTGGTGTCGCAGGTTCATCAAGGCCATCACTGGTAATGATGAGAGAGCAAGAGATGTCAAATGCATTGTTTACTTTGATGACGCTCACCAGCTTACCGAACCTGTCCCACCGCAAAAGAAGAACAATGCAAGGAGTCACTCGCCCCATGATAACCTTGGCACAGTGCTATCCAAGCTGATAGATTTCCCTGTTTCTTTCATTTTTTTATCTTCGAGTTCTCATCTCCAGGAATTCGCTCCCTTTCCCGACAGTCATCCATCGGTTCCCATTGCTCGAGACCTCCCTCCTTTCACCGAGCTTCCGTTCGACATTTTCGTGGACAAAGTATTTGAAAATTTGGAAAGCCAAAAGAAAAATCGCAGCCTTGAAAACGTGGGCCAAACGGGTGTCATGGTGGGGTTCGGACGTGGCCTGTAAGTGCCTACTATATTTGCGGCAAAATCGGCTAAATTCGTAATAGATGGTATGTCCACCACAAAAACTGGGTGGAGCGGAAAGGATGGCCTGTTATACCGTTCGCCAGAGTCAAACTGATCGCGGAAGGGAACGAAGCGGAAGTATCCCACTCTCGCATTGCTGCTCTGGGGGTTCGCATCGGGATAGTTTTCGACATTATAGCTCAAGCCTCGAGGACTATGGAATCGAAACTCATTGAGTCCCACATGCGCGTTGTTTATGCCATCCCCGAACACCGCGAGTTTCTTCATGCCGGATCGCCCTCTGAACCTATACTGGCCGAGGCAGCAGCCAGGCATCTGAACGACCCTTCGAATGGCGGTGAAATAGAAATTCAAGGTCCAGAAATTCTGGCTCAGGCTCGTGAGAAGGGACTTCTTTCCAAGGGAAAGCACGGGGAACTCTGCGGTCGACTCCTTGTGACCATTGCACATGATATCGCCGTCCGACAAAAATACTCTTTGCCAGATCCTTATTCACCTGATCCATATTTCCATCGACCTGTCCATGTCCTCGACTTTCTCAAGGCTCTATTTGCGAAGCAATTCGAACCCGTGATATTGGATGCCCACTCGGTGACGGCCAAGGCGGATGTCCCTGATTTGAAAACAGCCTTTGCAAATGCCTACATCTTTTTTTCCCATTTCGCTCTGGCCAAAAATTCTGAAATGCTCTCTGCTCGAAACTTGACGGTAGCTCTGCTGCGTGGCATGGCTCTCCAAGCCAAAGATAATCAGGAGTCGATCGACGCCGTTATCCCTGTTCACATGGGTGACCCAACCAAGTCTATCTCGCCGGAATCGACATCAGCGATTAACTTGAAATTCAAGAATCGCAAAGAGGCCAAACCTTGCCGCGTACTTCGCCAGATCACTGTTCCAGATGAAAAGGTGGCAGTAATATCTATCATCTTCGAGCTCGGAGCCAGGAAGATAGGAGAACCTGGACTTGTGACCATTACTAAAGACATACCTCACAACACTCGCAGCTCTGCAAGCAAATTGCACTGGGACGACCACCATTATGAAATTGTCGCTCACGGTTGCATATCGGAGACTTTCGCAGCGATTCCATCGGCTGTTGAGCCAAAGTACCAGTCTCTCCTCGCGGCTCAGACTATTGTGGAGGACTTTCCTCGGGCAGGAATGGAGGAAAATTTGCGAGCGTTTAAAAACTTAAAACCATTCTTTGATGGCCTTCAAGAGCCAGTGAAATGGGGAAAATGATTGGTTCCAATTGTATGTACATAGTACTGATGTCCAAGATCCTGGAAATATGTGTATGACACAGCGAATGATAGCTCATTATCCAGAATGTCCTTTTGAGGTCCATCTGTCCCTTGTGCAGCCGCTGAGCTAATCGCGTCCATCAGCTTCGGCTTTCATTTCCGGTCCCTTATGAGTCCGTGGTGAGTGCTATAAGTGTACTGTTGTCCGCCGGCAATGCCACTGACCGGCTGTGGAGTAAACCTTGCTTCCGGGGGTGGCGAAAGCACTTGACTCCTGATTTTCCTCGACAGCTGAATAAACTATATCATAGCCGAGAAACAAGGAGAACTGACCCTGACCGTGCAGGATCAGTGCCCGAAACAAAGTGGACCTTCGATACAGAAAAACCATAACTGTTGAAAGGAAGTTGTGAAGAATGGAGTAAACACCAGCCCTGCCCCGCACCCAAAGCATTCCTACTACTCCTAAGCTAACCAAATAGCATGGCTAGCTAATGCCCTCTTATTCCAATCTCCATCTACGCCAACCTCCAACAGCACACTGCTGATAATCTCGAAACTTCCCCTCTTTCCACTCCACTCAACAATAAAGATCCATCCTTCTTCGCTATCCGTAAGGACTATCCATTCCGCATCATCGCTTCCTGGCGTCGAGCGACTGGAAATTTTATATGGCGCTAGCTCAATTGCGTTGGCTTTTCCGCCCGAAGTGGGCGTTTGAAATATACTTGTGGCGAAAAAAAGAGTTCCCTGTGACATTTCTTCCTTCGAAAAATCCAGTAAGTACTGGGGCAAGGGTAAGTGAGAGAATTGATCAGAGGGGTTTAGGATGAGTCCATCCGAAGATATGGCAAATGCAGCGAGGTATCCTTTGTATTCCGATGTAGCACCGCGAGTTGTTGCGAATAGGTACGACACGGGTTCCTGCTCTTCGGACCATTGTATATCCTGTTCCGGAGGACGAAGGGGGAAATGTTTTCGAGATAGCCGCAGGGTGTCACCTCTGTAATTGTGTTGGTCCGAGCCTTACGAAGAAGGTCAGGGCACCGGAAACAGGAAGGTGGGAGATACGACTACCTGGAGGGAGGATGCTAGCGGATTGGCGGTGCTCAAGATGGTCATCCGCTATCTCGTACACATCCACGAATGAAGCTGGTAATAACCGCGTCCTGATAAGCATGTACCCGCTTGAAGTTTCATCCACCCACTGTGTTCAGTAACCTGCACACGCGATCAATTCCGTTTGAAACACGGGGAAAACATGGGGTATGAAGATAACTCACAGAATACAGATATTTCTCATTAGAAGACGGAATGACGTGCCTAGGGGCGTCTCCTTCGCGCGGTGATTTGTTCTCACTTAGGAACGTCAGCTTTCCCGACAGCCGGTCCAATTTGTACATCCATATTGAGTTTCGACCGCTGTTCTGTCGGTGTCAGGTGGCAAGCTGACTAGAATGAAGTTGAATGACAAACAGATGCGGAACGAAAGCAAAGCCCGCGGTAGTGAACTCTACCGCATGGGAACCATTTCTCTGCTCGCGAGATATTTTAGTGTCCTTTCATTGAGCCCTTCACGGATTAAAGACTGAAACTGACCAGGGCGCTCCTCGTCTTGTCCTCGGATGGAAGCTCGTCAGGATCAACATACAGCAGTTGCTGTGCCATCTCCCGAATCCCTTGCTACTAGGGTCTATTTGGTGGACTTCCCCCGTTGGTCCTCCAACAGAATATATGTGCGAATCTGTTAGGGTGATGTACGAAGATGTCGAAGCTATGATTCACTCAGCAATGCCTCTATTCGGATCAACGTTGGAAATAAAAGCCTGGACTCACTGATAGGAACAATGTTTAGATGCTCCAACGTTGGGTTATCGTTCATATGCATCCCATTCATTCCAGTTTATGAGCCATGAACTTAAGGTAGGCGGCCATGCCCACGTTGTTGTGTACAGTCTATCGATCGCGGTGTTCCTCGTGAGATATTGGTGTGGTCCGAAAGCATCTGTTCTCCCTATGACATTCAGTTGACGAGTCTGTGTGTTGAATGCTAGAATGTACAAAAATATAACATTGAACGAGCCTGCCACCAAGTGGAGAAGTGGAACTTGAGTGTCACAAAATCCGCGTGGTCACCACGTGAAGACAAACGTACCAGAAATCAGATAAAGTGTGTTCGGTAGCTTTATACAAGTCTCCGGAACAGCATCTATCATGCTTTGAGCATAATCAGTGCCCTGGACGGGATAAGGCATCGTGGACGCGAAGATGTAAGGTGCGGCCATGAGTGATTGAACGTGTGATTTAACGTATCCCCACTCCGTATGACTTACACAAACATCCATGATCGTTTGCCTTACAGTGTACAGTAGGTAGGACAGTTATGTAAGGGTCCTGAACTTGATACGTGTTAGATTATGAGTACGGCCGGAATGAAAAATTGATTACCACATTACCTTGCTTGCAAGGTCTCTTGATAGTACTATAGTCCGCTGGCTTACCGCGAATCCCGGTCTGATCGGTTGAGCCACGCACAGCCACTGCACATCTTGCCCATGAATTAATTAATTGACTTCCCAGCCGGGAAATTTTTCAATATTCGACTTCAACGTTCATGACGCTCACGTGTCCAGACGAGTAGATTGATCCGCTCTTATAAAGCCCAAGTCGCGGTCTCTAGTTAGCCCTCCAGTTCTCGTACTCCAGAATGTTCTCACGCCTATTCGTGTCGGCTTTCTTATCCTACCTATTGTTGGCCCGTGGTGTGAGTGCCCATCCTGAGTCGAAGACACCGGAGCAGGTCAAGGCGTATCAAGATCTGCAAGCTGCAGCGTACCACTGTGCACCGACAATAGCTAAATATACTGCTGAACGACAAAGGCGATTTGCTGAGCACGTTCTGGGCGGGTCGAGTCCTCAGTATCTCCTTTCCTCGGATAATGGACTCTTTGACAGCGATACATACGAAGATGTCGGACCGCAGAAATTGCTTGCTTGCACTCCGTTCGAAGAGCAGAAGATAAGGAATAATACCTGCGTACTTGGTATGTCCGTCCGTTCGAACCTGTCGTTAGTTTGGCCACGGAATAAATCGGGGCCTTACCGCTGACATGTAGCTTTGTTTTCCAGCGCCCGAAGTCACTGCGGGCCCGTACTACGAAACGGCGGAACACCCAATGCGAACGAACATTGCAGAGTATCAGCCCGGTCTCCTATTCGTGAGTCCGACTTCGTCTCCACGTTGCCCATTATACTCAATTCTCGCCTCGATGCGGCTCCTCTCTTGCTTCATTAATAGTTGATCAATATCGGGGTCATAGACGTGGAGACCTGCGAACCAATTCCGGACGTCCTTGTTGACATCTGGCATGCGAACGCCACGGGACATTACTCTGGCCATCCTGAACCCGCTCCTGAACTAGCTAATGAGGAACCTGTCAAGGAAGGCCGTCGGAAAGGCCTTCTGAGCCCATTCCCCAAGACGAAGTGGGGTGAGACGTTTTGCCGCGGTGCCTATCCCACCGACAAGAACGGTGTGACACAGTTCACGAGCATATTCCCGGGTATTACACGGGTCGTGCAACTCGTACGTATTTCGCGCGCCCACATTTTTTGCCTCCGGGGCAGTTCAATTCACTTCATTTAACACCCGCAATCTATTCATCAGATGTTCATGTTAAAGTTTTTCCCAAATGGACCCCTCGATAACGGGACGTTTATCGGTGAACGACTCGTTCATGTCGGACAACTGTTCGTCCCGGATGATCTTAACATGGCCGTTGACAAGTTGTGGCCATACAATACAAATCCCTCGCCGAGATTCGCGGCCGGACGCGTAAAC
>NW_024067492.1:2500-15000 GCF_015039405.1 Cantharellus anzutake
ACACCACCACTCACTCACGTCCATAACATTTGCAGAGAAAGTCTATATATATATTGACCCAAACTCCAGCACACCATAATCAATAATTGGCAGTAGCGAGTTTGACTGACTTGACTTTGAGTAATGGAGCATTGGACGATTTCATTGAAAAGACGCAGTTTGTGACGATTGTATAGGTAACGCGTAGATAAAATGGTAAATCAAAGTCGATTCTAATTCAGGTCAAGTTCTCACACGGCCTTTGGTCCCCTAGAGAGGTGGAAGTCACGATAATATACTTTGCTTTTATATATATATATAATATATAATATACCACCATGAAGATTGGACCGGACACATTCCTAAGGAAGTGATGAGATGACTTGGTCCGACTTGATTGGTGGTCCGCTTTGTTTTTGACTTGGATGTATGGGACATTAGACTGTTTCATTGAAAAGACGCAGTTTGTGACGATTGTATAGGTAACGCGTAGATAAAATGGTAAATCAAAGTCGATTCTAATTCAGGTCAAGTTCTCACACGGCCTTTGGTCCCCTAGAGAGGTGGAAGTCACGATAATATACCTTACCCTCTATATGTATAATATCGGCCCAAGACTCATACATATCCTAAGGAAGTGATGAGATGACTTGGTCCGACTTGATTGGTGGTCTGCTTTGTTTTTGACTTGACTTGGATGTATGGGACATTAGACTGTTTCATTGAAATGAAGCAGTTTGTGGCGCTTACATTGGTGACGCGTAGATAAAATGGTAAATCAAAATGGGTTCTCACACATGTGATGTATTCCCACAGTCTTTGGTTCCACATGTGAGTGAGGTGGGGTGCCGTTGGTATCTCTCTTTCTCATCAAGTTGCTGGGTGGACTGGTTTTCTGCCGTCTGGTCTTTTTGGGCTGCAATATAGGCGGGATTGGCTGGAAGGGCGCAGTTTATGGCGATTGCGATGATCGCCGAGTGGGAACTTGGTATGCAGATTTGGGGTGTCTGACCAGTGGACTCGGTTGGGTGTCCGCGGTCTATCATGAAACAGGGGAGGCCCTGGAGTAGTCGTCTGCCAGGAGGGACGTTGGAGCCTCATCTGGACCGGTTAGGGTCGTGAACGGACTTCGAATGAACTTTTAGTAGCAGCCCCAACCAAGATTGTAGATGGGATTCCTTCCGCCTGGTCCATGTGGGGGTCCGGTTTAGAAGGGAAGAGGGATACAAGTTCCTCTCTCCCTGGCTAGATTGCACAGTCCTTGACGTGCAACGCGTTGGAATAGGTTTTTTGTCAGCTAGGAATCGTTGGCCCACTATTATAGGTGGAGCCAGGGCTATCTGGTTGATCCTGCCAGTAGTCATATGCTTGTCTCAAAGATTAAGCCATGCAGGCGTACAAGTTTAAACCCATTGAGGGTGAAACTGCGAATGGCTCAATAGATCCAGTCATAATTTACATGATGGTTAGGCGTATATGGATAACTGTGGCAATTCTAGAGCTAATACATGCATAATGTCCTTGGACGGACTTATTCAGGGGTCGCGCTTTCGACCTAAAATTAATTGTTATGACCCAAGAGGGTGCTGGATAATTAGACCAATCATTAAGGCCTTGGGCCAGTTGATGCTTCATTCGAGTGTCTGCCCTATCAGCTTAGGTTGGTGAGCTATAGGCTCCCATGGCTGCAACGGGTGACGGGGAATTGGGGTTTGATTCCGGAGAGGGAGCCTTAGAGATGGCTACCACATCCAAGGAAGGCAGCAGGCGCGCAACTTACCCAGTGCCGACTAAGGCGAGGTAGTGACAATATTGAGCGGGGCAGAGTGTTGATTGGGCCTTTGTCATTGGAATGAGGACGGATTAAACAATCTATCGAGAAACATTTGGAGGGCAAGTCTGGTGCCAGCAGCCGCGGTAACTCCAGCTCCAGTAGTGTATATTAATACTGCTGCAGTTAAAAAGCCCGTAGTCTATGTAGGCTGCGGTGGGGGGCGTAGTGTGCTCTTTTTGACGGTAGGGGGCGTTCGCACTTGCCCATACCAAACCCGCTGCAGCCTGGCAGTTGGCTCAGGGGCGTTCCATGAATAATGGGACGTCCCATGTAGGGGAAGGACAAGTGTTTTACAGTGCCTTGAGGTAATCAACGTGCTTCAAGCAGGTTTTGACAAGCCTTGCATGGATTGCATGGCATGCTTAGAGGAGCCGGGGCGCAGGTGAAGAGAGAATTCATGAAGGTTGTCTGTTTGGAGTCTCATTGGTGTATGCAGAACGCGCTATGTTCGAGAGGGGCTAGTTTAGACATCGGTACTGCGATGATAGGGGTGAAATCCAGTGACCATCTCATGATCAGCTGCTGCGAAGGCGGTTGTATGTCATGTCCCCTCTGATAAAGGACTAAGGATTGGCTCTCAAAGGCGATCAGATACCGCTGTAGTCCAATCAGTAAATGATGCCAACTAGACCAAGGGCTTAGATTCATGCAGATAATTGGCTCTTGGTCTTAGAGAAATCAAAGTGGATGGGCTCCGGGGGAGTATGGTCGCAAGGCTGAAACTTAAAGGAATTGACGGAAGGGCACCACAAGGTGTGGAGCCTGCGGCTTAATTTGACTCAACGCGGGACAACTTACCAGGTCAGGACATGAGAAGGATTGACAGATTAATAGCTCTTTCATGATTTTATGGGTGGTGGTGCATGGCCGTTTTTAGTTCGTGGAGTGATTCGTCAGGTTGATTCCTTAAACGAGCGAGATCTTTGTCTGTCATTGGCCTAGCAGTCCTTGACTTGAACTAGCGAAAAGATTTGGGCTGGCTAGTGCTCTATAAGAGACGATCACTGTCAAAGGTGATGGAAGTGGAAGCCAATAACAGGTCTGTGATGCCCTTAGATGTCCTGGGCCGCACGCGTGCTACACTGGCTGGCATAGCGAGAACTTTAAGCCTATGTCTGAGAGACGGGAGGGCGAACTTTAAATCCAGTCGTGACGGGGATAGAGCATTGGAATTATTGCTCTTGAACAAGGAATACCTAGTAATCGCGAGTCATTATCTCGCGTTGACTCTGTCCCTGCCCTTTGTACACACCGCCCGTCGCTACTACCGATCGAGTGGCCCAGTGAGGTTCTCGGATCTACTCCGTCCTTGTGGGTAACCATCTGGCTGGGGCCAAGAGATGTTAACCGAACTGGGTTATTTAGAGGAAGTAAAAGTCGTAACAAGGTTTCCGTAGGTGAACCTGCGGAAGGATCAACCCCTGTGGGTATAGTGAGATGGTTTTTCCAACCCAACCCGTGCGCACATCCATTGGACTGGATGCACGGGTGTGTGGTCTTCTTGGTGGGGAGGCCTGGTTAGGGCCTGACTTGGTGGGGTGACTAGGCTGGACGGTGTACTGACAAAGCCGTTTTTCCAGTTATAGAGCCGTTCCGGTCGGGCCCAAGGGCATGTCCAGTCCCATTGGTGGTGGACGCCCCTCCGTGGGCTCTGAGGCCTTGTCACCCTCAGTGTCCGTCGGAGTCTACAAAGGGGCACTTGTGCCCGGCGTAACGTGGATGTGTGTACATACATATTCCGGTTGGCCTTGTGCCAACAACATGCCAGTGAAGACGTGTCCTTGTCCACTCCAACGTTTTTACCTACGGACAAGGCCTAGCTGGTCCGCAGGCGGCGGGATGACTTGGGTTGGAAGAGGGGGCCGATGTGTACACAATGCCCTCCTTCCGTTGTGCCCAATCGTCTGAAGTTATGGGCCTCGACGAATTGATGTAAGTCGAGGGGTCATATCTGTTTTTGGCCCGGCATGGACCTAGACCTACACGCGGTGCCCTGTTCTTGACTGATTAGGTCTATAACATCAAGCTGAGTTTTCCAATGGGTTTTTAAATAACTCTCAACAATGGATCTCTAGGCTCTTGCATCGATGAAGAACGCAGTGAACTGCGATAACTGGTGTGAGTTGCATGGCACTTCTAATCTAACACCAAGCGAATCATCGAGTCTTTGAACGCAAACGGCACCCTTCCAGTCCATTCCAAAGCGGTGGCGGAGGATGAAGACAAGGGTATCTCTGGCTGAGGTAATGAGAACTGATCCAGTGTAACCGTTGGTTTAGCTGGGATTGGGCTTGCTTGGGCAGTTGCTCTGGCTTGCCTCAAAATCAAGCGTTGTGTGGATTGGACTTTCAAGCATGCATTGGGACGCAGGCTCTGCGCTATGGCAAGCCCTTGACCGTCATAGGTGCTTTGATTGGGGTTTTCAGTCTAGCCAACAAGGCTGGGTTGAAGGACTTTGGGCTGCATTGGGGCGCAAGGGCAGCTCTGTTCGTGGCGTCCGATGACCGTCATGATGCATGCGTGATTGGACTTCAACTAGCAATTTATCATTATCATCATCATTACTATGGGTTACCTCAGGTCAGAGAAGACTACCCGCTGGACTTAAGCATATCACTAAGCGGAGGAAAAGAAACTAACTAGGATTCCCCAGTAACTGCGAGTGAAGAGGAAGAGCTCATCATTGGAATCTGGCAGTGTTGCACTGTCCGAGTTGTAGATGAGGAGTAGTCCGTCTGGACTGCATGGCGTCCAAGTACAATAGGCCGTCAGTGGGACATCATAGAGGGTGACAATCCCGTCCTTGACGCCAATGTGCAAGTCTATTACGATGGCTATCTCAGAGAGTCGAGCAGTTTGGGATTTGCTGCTTAAACATGGGAGGTAGATTCCTTCTAAAGCTAAATACAGGCGAGAGACCGATAGAGAACAAGTACCGCAAGGGAAAGATGAAATAGCACTCTGTGAAGGGAGTCAAAAGGCGTGAAATTGTTGCGAGAGAAGCGATTCAAGTCAGCGTAGCTAGGCCCATCAAGCGTCTTCGCTTTGGACTAGCTTTGCCAGCGGTCTTGTCCCTTGAAGAGACTTGACTTGTAATATGTCCAGCCTGGCGTGCACAGGCAGCCCCTTCTGGGGCCAGTGGCATGGCTGGTGGAATGGCTTGCAATCGACCCGTCTTGAAACACGGACCAAGGAGTCTAACATGTATGCGAGTATAAGGGTGGCAAACCCGTATGCGCAATGAAAGTGATTTTCGGTGATTGAGAATGGCCTGATGACCAGACAAGCAATATATGTCCCTCGTACGGCCATTGCCCAAGTTCCGTGGTAGATCCCACGAACATGGAGTTGGAGCATACATGCTAGGACCCGAAAGATGGTGAACTATGCCTGGACAAAGCGAAGCCAAAGGAAACTCTGGTGGAGGCTTGTAGCGATTCTGACGTGCAAATCGATCGTCTGATCTGGGTATAGGGCGAAAGACTAATCGAACCATCTCATAGCTGGTTCCTGCCGAAGTTTCCCTCAGGATAGCAGAGACCTAGTGGAAGTTGCATGTGGTAAAGCGAATGATTATTGATCCTGGGCTCAAATGGGCCTCAGTCTATTCTCAAACTGTGAATGCGTGCGGTTGGACTGTGCTTATCAATAGAAGCCCTGCCAGCAATGCTTCAGTCTCTAGTGGGCCGTTTCTGGTAAGCAGAACTGGCGATGCGGATGAACCGAAAGTGAGGTTAAAGTGCCAGAATGCACACTAACCAGAGATAAAAGGTGTATGTGCATGGACACAGCAGGCAGTGGCCATGGAGGTTGGCATCTGCTAAGGAGTGTGTAACAACTCACCTGCCTAATGTACTTGCCCTGAAAATGGATGGCGCTCAAGTGTGTTACTCATACCTCGCCATCAGTCTCCAGTGATAACGGACTGATGTGTAGGCAGGCGTGAAGGTCAATCTTCGAAGCCTAGGAAGTGATTCCAGGTGGAGAGGCCTTTAGTGCAGATCTTGGTGGTAGTAGCAAATATTCATAGTGGAAACCTTGAAGACTGAAGTGGAGAAGGTTCCATGGCACCGTGATGGGACATGGGTTAGCCGATCCTAAGACATTGGTGAGACATCCGTACAGAAAGGAGCTTGATTGGCGCTGTCAAGCCGTGGTCGAAAGGGACTAGGTTAAGATTCCTAGGCCGGGTAAGAGGGAGTCTGGTAAGACGGTAACGTCGCATCACATTGGAGATCATGATGGGAGTTCAGGTGTGGATCTCGACCATATTTAACAGTCTAACGGTCCCGGAGATGAGTTCAGCTCGCGGTGGGTGACTTACCTGACTGGAAGAGCCCAGCGCCTTGCGTTGGAGTCTGGACGATCCCTGTCATGCCTTGAAAATCCAATGGGACAGCATTAGGCTCCCTACCGTTCGTACCCAATCACCGCCGCAGGTCTCCAAGGTTAAAAGCCTCTAGTCAAGTAGAACAATGTAGATAAGGGAAGTCGGCAAAATCGATTCGTAACTTTGGGACAAGGATTGGCTCTAAGGATTGGGCAATTCTCTGGGTCGAGTATGGGTACTGGGCCTGTTGGTGTGGACCTATCCACTGGTCGGGTGTAGGCGTAACGAGCCCTTCCAGGCTCGCCATCAGGAGGCAGGGTATGAAAGCATCAGCGGTGTTTACAGCCCAACTTGACTGGCCTGGTGCAAGCGACCAGAGGTGCATTAACAATCCACTTAGAACTGACACGAACCAGGGAATCTGACTGTCTACTTAAAACATAGCATCGCGAGAGTCCGGAAGGCTTTTACGCGTTGTGATTTCTGCCCAGTGCTCTGAATGTCAAAGTGAAGAAATTCGAACAAGCGCGGGTAAACGGCGGGAGTAACTATGACTCTCTTAAGGTAGCCAAATGCCTCGTCATCTAATTAGTGACGCGCATGAATGGATCAACGAGATTCCCACTGTCCCTAACTACTATCTAGCGAAGCCACAGCCAAGGAACGGCTTGGATGAATCAGCGGGAAAGAAGACCCTGTTGAGCTTGACTCTAGTTTGGTCTTGAAAGGGGCATAGAGGTGCAGTATAAGTGGAGGTCCATTGGGCCGCCAGTGAGATACCACTACCTCTATAGTCGCCTAGCACATTTGGTGAAGAAGGAATCAGCGCTGGGCGTTGTTCAGACATAAAGGCCGATAGTAAGGGGGCCGACCTACATCAAAAACACGGACCAGATGGGAGTTTGGCTGGGCGGCACATCTGTTAAAGGATAACGCAGGTGTCCTAAGGAGACTCATTGTGAACAGGAATCTCAAGTAGAGCAAAAGGGCAAAAGTCTTCTTGATTATCGCTTTCAGTGTAAGCGTTGAGCATGAAAGTGAGGCCTATCGATCCTTTAACCCTTGGATCTAAGGTTAGAGGTGTCAGAAAAGTTACCACAGGATAACTGGCTTGTGGCAGCCAAGCGTTCATAGCGACGTTGCTTTTGATCCTTCGATGTCGGCTCTTCCTATCATACCGAAGCAGAATTCGGTAAGCGTTGGATTGTTCACCCACTAATAGGGAACGTGAGCTGGGTTTAGACCGTCGTGAGACAGGTTAGTTTTACCCTACTGATGGAGTGCTATCACGACAGTAATTGAACTTAGTACGAGAGGAACCGTTCATTCAGATAATTGGTAATGCGGTTGCCTGACCAGGCATTGCTGCAAAGCTATCATCTGCTGGTTATGGCTGAAAGCCTCTCAAGCCAGAACCCAATCTGAAGTGATGCGTTGTCTGTTTCGTGCAAGAGGTCAGCATAGGATTGTTGTGGACCTTTGATGAACACGCCATAGGGATGCCGCTAATAAGAGGGCTGGCCTCTGTGTTTATTGGATAACAAACTTGTACGGGACATGGACCAAGTAGACGACTTGGATTAGGAACCTGGTACTGTAAGTGGCAGAGTGCCTACTTGTGGTACGATTCACTGAGGTTCAGCCATGAGTTCCAAGGGAGTGAATGGTATACCGTTGGGTGTGCTGTCTGTGGGACAGACTCCAATGGTGGTGCGAGCTTGACTCGTGTTGGACATTGTGTCTGCGATGGACCGGTCCGACTTGTAGTGCAAGGTTGACTTGTTGTTGTTGTTGATGTGGGGAGTGTGGTGGTTGGGTCCTGGACTACATCTCGATCCAACTGGTCATTGCGGGCTAGACTGGGTAGCATAAATAGAGGGCAAAGTTTGCGAGTTGTTCGAGTTGTTCGAGTTTTTGGGCTTTGCATGGTTGGTCTTGCCTTGGAGAAGATACCAACCAGATCATGGTACGCGCATTTAATGGACACTTGAGACTATGCTAGACTGTGGATAGGGGCAGAGGGAGTCTAGGAGACTCTTCCTCAGAGTCTAGGAGACTCTTCCTCAGAGTCTAGGAGACTCTTCCTCAGAGTCCTTAGGATGTATCCACTCCATTCTGGATCATGAGAACATCTCCATTTTACGCATTATCACAAACACCCTCTCGCTTTTTGTCCACAATCCTCACCTGGACCGTCTATAGAAACCTCATTTTTACAAGTCCATACAAGCCCATTTTTGCGCATTTTCACAAAGAATCTTGCCCTGGCAAACATTGAACCAAGTCAGGCCAAAATCCTTTTGTTAAAATCCCACTACACCACCACTCACTCACGTCCATAACATTTGCAGAGAAAGTCTATATATATATTGACCCAAACTCCAGCACACCATAATCAATAATTGGCAGTAGCGAGTTTGACTGACTTGACTTTGAGTAATGGAGCATTGGACGATTTCATTGAAAAGACGCAGTTTGTGACGATTGTATAGGTAACGCGTAGATAAAATGGTAAATCAAAGTCGATTCTAATTCAGGTCAAGTTCTCACACGGCCTTTGGTCCCTAGAGAGGTGGAAGTCACGATAATATACTTTGCTTTATATATATATATAATATATAATATACCACCATGAAGATTGGACCGGACACATTCCTAAGGAAGTGATGAGATGACTTGGTCCGACTTGATTGGTGGTCCGCTTTGTTTTTGACTTGGATGTATGGACATTAGACTGTTTCATTGAAAAGACGCAGTTTGTGACGATTGTATAGGTAACGCGTAGATAAAATGGTAAATCAAAGTCGATTCTAATTCAGGTCAAGTTCTCACACGGCCTTTGGTCCCTAGAGAGGTGGAAGTCACGATAATATACCTTACCCTCTATATGTATAATATCGGCCCAAGACTCATACATATCCTAAGGAAGTGATGAGATGACTTGGTCCGACTTGATTGGTGGTCTGCTTTGTTTTTGACTTGACTTGGATGTATGGACATTAGACTGTTTCATTGAAATGAAGCAGTTTGTGGCGCTTACATTGGTGACGCGTAGATAAAATGGTAAATCAAAATGGGTTCTCACACATGTGATGTATTCCCACAGTCTTTGGTTCCACATGTGAGTGAGGTGGGTGCCGTTGGTATCTCTCTTTCTCATCAAGTTGCTGGGTGGACTGGTTTTCTGCCGTCTGGTCTTTTGGGCTGCAATATAGGCGGATTGGCTGGAAGGGCGCAGTTTATGGCGATTGCGATGATCGCCGAGTGGAACTTGGTATGCAGATTTGGGTGTCTGACCAGTGGACTCGGTTGGGTGTCCGCGGTCTATCATGAAACAGGGAGGCCTGGAGTAGTCGTCTGCCAGGAGGGACGTTGGAGCCTCATCTGGACCGGTTAGGGTCGTGAACGGACTTCGAATGAACTTTTAGTAGCAGCCCAACCAAGATTGTAGATGGGATTCCTTCCGCCTGGTCCATGTGGGGTCCGGTTTAGAAGGGAAGAGGATACAAGTTCCTCTCTCCCTGGCTAGATTGCACAGTCCTTGACGTGCAACGCGTTGGAATAGGTTTTTGTCAGCTAGGAATCGTTGGCCCACTATTATAGGTGGAGCCAGGCTATCTGGTTGATCCTGCCAGTAGTCATATGCTTGTCTCAAAGATTAAGCCATGCAGGCGTACAAGTTTAAACCCATTGAGGGTGAAACTGCGAATGGCTCAATAGATCCAGTCATAATTTACATGATGGTTAGGCGTATATGGATAACTGTGGCAATTCTAGAGCTAATACATGCATAATGTCCTTGGACGGACTTATTCAGGGTCGCGCTTTCGACCTAAAATTAATTGTTATGACCCAAGAGGGTGCTGGATAATTAGACCAATCATTAAGGCCTTGGGCCAGTTGATGCTTCATTCGAGTGTCTGCCCTATCAGCTTAGGTTGGTGAGCTATAGGCTCCCCATGGCTGCAACGGGTGACGGGAATTGGGTTTGATTCCGGAGAGGAGCCTTAGAGATGGCTACCACATCCAAGGAAGGCAGCAGGCGCGCAACTTACCCAGTGCCGACTAAGGCGAGGTAGTGACAATATTGAGCGGGCAGAGTGTTGATTGGGCCTTTGTCATTGGAATGAGGACGGATTAAACAATCTATCGAGAAACATTTGGAGGGCAAGTCTGGTGCCAGCAGCCGCGGTAACTCCAGCTCCAGTAGTGTATATTAATACTGCTGCAGTTAAAAAGCCCGTAGTCTATGTAGGCTGCGGTGGGGGCGTAGTGTGCTCTTTTGACGGTAGGGGCGTTCGCACTTGCCCATACCAAACCCGCTGCAGCCTGGCAGTTGGCTCAGGGGCGTTCCATGAATAATGGGACGTCCATGTAGGGAAGGACAAGTGTTTTACAGTGCCTTGAGGTAATCAACGTGCTTCAAGCAGGTTTTGACAAGCCTTGCATGGATTGCATGGCATGCTTAGAGGAGCCGGGGCGCAGGTGAAGAGAGAATTCATGAAGGTTGTCTGTTTGGAGTCTCATTGGTGTATGCAGAACGCGCTATGTTCGAGAGGGCTAGTTTAGACATCGGTACTGCGATGATAGGGGTGAAATCCAGTGACCATCTCATGATCAGCTGCTGCGAAGGCGGTTGTATGTCATGTCCCTCTGATAAAGGACTAAGGATTGGCTCTCAAAGGCGATCAGATACCGCTGTAGTCCAATCAGTAAATGATGCCAACTAGACCAAGGGCTTAGATTCATGCAGATAATTGGCTCTTGGTCTTAGAGAAATCAAAGTGGATGGGCTCCGGGGGAGTATGGTCGCAAGGCTGAAACTTAAAGGAATTGACGGAAGGCACCACAAGGTGTGGAGCCTGCGGCTTAATTTGACTCAACGCGGGACAACTTACCAGGTCAGGACATGAGAAGGATTGACAGATTAATAGCTCTTTCATGATTTTATGGGTGGTGGTGCATGGCCGTTTTTAGTTCGTGGAGTGATTCGTCAGGTTGATTCCTTAAACGAGCGAGATCTTTGTCTGTCATTGGCCTAGCAGTCCTTGACTTGAACTAGCGAAAAGATTTGGGCTGGCTAGTGCTCTATAAGAGACGATCACTGTCAAAGGTGATGGAAGTGGAAGCCAATAACAGGTCTGTGATGCCCTTAGATGTCCTGGGCCGCACGCGTGCTACACTGGCTGGCATAGCGAGAACTTTAAGCCTATGTCTGAGAGACGGAGGGCGAACTTTAAATCCAGTCGTGACGGGATAGAGCATTGGAATTATTGCTCTTGAACAAGGAATACCTAGTAATCGCGAGTCATTATCTCGCGTTGACTCTGTCCCTGCCCTTTGTACACACCGCCCGTCGCTACTACCGATCGAGTGGCCCAGTGAGGTTCTCGGATCTACTCCGTCCTTGTGGGTAACCATCTGGCTGGGCCAAGAGATGTTAACCGAACTGGGTTATTTAGAGGAAGTAAAAGTCGTAACAAGGTTTCCGTAGGTGAACCTGCGGAAGGATCAACCCCTGTGGGTATAGTGAGATGGTTTTTCCAACCCAACCCGTGCGCACATCCATTGGACTGGATGCACGGGTGTGTGGTCTTCTTGGTGGGGAGGCCTGGTTAGGGCCTGACTTGGTGGGGTGACTAGGCTGGACGGTGTACTGACAAAGCCGTTTTTCCAGTTATAGAGCCGTTCCGGTCGGGCCCAAGGCATGTCCAGTCCCATTGGTGGTGGACGCCCTCCGTGGGCTCTGAGGCCTTGTCACCCTCAGTGTCCGTCGGAGTCTACAAAGGGCACTTGTGCCCGGCGTAACGTGGATGTGTGTACATACATATTCCGGTTGGCCTTGTGCCAACAACATGCCAGTGAAGACGTGTCCTTGTCCACTCCAACGTTTTTACCTACGGACAAGGCCTAGCTGGTCCGCAGGCGGCGGGATGACTTGGGTTGGAAGAGGGGGCCGATGTGTACACAATGCCCTCCTTCCGTTGTGCCCAATCGTCTGAAGTTATGGGCCTCGACGAATTGATGTAAGTCGAGGGGTCATATCTGTTTTTGGCCCGGCATGGACCTAGACCTACACGCGGTGCCCTGTTCTTGACTGATTAGGTCTATAACATCAAGCTGAGTTTTCCAATGGGTTTTTAAATAACTCTCAACAATGGATCTCTAGGCTCTTGCATCGATGAAGAACGCAGTGAACTGCGATAACTGGTGTGAGTTGCATGGCACTTCTAATCTAACACCAAGCGAATCATCGAGTCTTTGAACGCAAACGGCACCCTTCCAGTCCATTCCAAAGCGGTGGCGGAGGATGAAGACAAGGGTATCTCTGGCTGAGGGTAATGAGAACTGATCCAG
>NW_024067492.1:20000-25433 GCF_015039405.1 Cantharellus anzutake
GCCCAAGACTCATACATATCCTAAGGAAGTGATGAGATGACTTGGTCCGACTTGATTGGTGGTCTGCTTTGTTTTTGACTTGACTTGGATGTATGGGACATTAGACTGTTTCATTGAAATGAAGCAGTTTGTGGCGCTTACATTGGTGACGCGTAGATAAAATGGTAAATCAAAATGGGTTCTCACACATGTGATGTATTCCCACAGTCTTTGGTTCCACATGTGAGTGAGGTGGGGTGCCGTTGGTATCTCTCTTTCTCATCAAGTTGCTGGGTGGACTGGTTTTCTGCCGTCTGGTCTTTTTGGGCTGCAATATAGGCGGGATTGGCTGGAAGGGCGCAGTTTATGGCGATTGCGATGATCGCCGAGTGGGAACTTGGTATGCAGATTTGGGGTGTCTGACCAGTGGACTCGGTTGGGTGTCCGCGGTCTATCATGAAACAGGGAGGCCCTGGAGTAGTCGTCTGCCAGGAGGGACGTTGGAGCCTCATCTGGACCGGTTAGGGTCGTGAACGGACTTCGAATGAACTTTTAGTAGCAGCCCCAACCAAGATTGTAGATGGGATTCCTTCCGCCTGGTCCATGTGGGGTCCGGTTTAGAAGGGAAGAGGGATACAAGTTCCTCTCTCCCTGGCTAGATTGCACAGTCCTTGACGTGCAACGCGTTGGAATAGGTTTTTTGTCAGCTAGGAATCGTTGGCCCACTATTATAGGTGGAGCCAGGGCTATCTGGTTGATCCTGCCAGTAGTCATATGCTTGTCTCAAAGATTAAGCCATGCAGGCGTACAAGTTTAAACCCATTGAGGGTGAAACTGCGAATGGCTCAATAGATCCAGTCATAATTTACATGATGGTTAGGCGTATATGGATAACTGTGGCAATTCTAGAGCTAATACATGCATAATGTCCTTGGACGGACTTATTCAGGGGTCGCGCTTTCGACCTAAAATTAATTGTTATGACCCAAGAGGGTGCTGGATAATTAGACCAATCATTAAGGCCTTGGGCCAGTTGATGCTTCATTCGAGTGTCTGCCCTATCAGCTTAGGTTGGTGAGCTATAGGCTCCCATGGCTGCAACGGGTGACGGGGAATTGGGGTTTGATTCCGGAGAGGGAGCCTTAGAGATGGCTACCACATCCAAGGAAGGCAGCAGGCGCGCAACTTACCCAGTGCCGACTAAGGCGAGGTAGTGACAATATTGAGCGGGCAGAGTGTTGATTGGGCCTTTGTCATTGGAATGAGGACGGATTAAACAATCTATCGAGAAACATTTGGAGGGCAAGTCTGGTGCCAGCAGCCGCGGTAACTCCAGCTCCAGTAGTGTATATTAATACTGCTGCAGTTAAAAAGCCCGTAGTCTATGTAGGCTGCGGTGGGGGCGTAGTGTGCTCTTTTTGACGGTAGGGGCGTTCGCACTTGCCCATACCAAACCCGCTGCAGCCTGGCAGTTGGCTCAGGGGCGTTCCATGAATAATGGGACGTCCCATGTAGGGGAAGGACAAGTGTTTTACAGTGCCTTGAGGTAATCAACGTGCTTCAAGCAGGTTTTGACAAGCCTTGCATGGATTGCATGGCATGCTTAGAGGAGCCGGGGCGCAGGTGAAGAGAGAATTCATGAAGGTTGTCTGTTTGGAGTCTCATTGGTGTATGCAGAACGCGCTATGTTCGAGAGGGGCTAGTTTAGACATCGGTACTGCGATGATAGGGGTGAAATCCAGTGACCATCTCATGATCAGCTGCTGCGAAGGCGGTTGTATGTCATGTCCCCTCTGATAAAGGACTAAGGATTGGCTCTCAAAGGCGATCAGATACCGCTGTAGTCCAATCAGTAAATGATGCCAACTAGACCAAGGGCTTAGATTCATGCAGATAATTGGCTCTTGGTCTTAGAGAAATCAAAGTGGATGGGCTCCGGGGGAGTATGGTCGCAAGGCTGAAACTTAAAGGAATTGACGGAAGGGCACCACAAGGTGTGGAGCCTGCGGCTTAATTTGACTCAACGCGGGACAACTTACCAGGTCAGGACATGAGAAGGATTGACAGATTAATAGCTCTTTCATGATTTTATGGGTGGTGGTGCATGGCCGTTTTTAGTTCGTGGAGTGATTCGTCAGGTTGATTCCTTAAACGAGCGAGATCTTTGTCTGTCATTGGCCTAGCAGTCCTTGACTTGAACTAGCGAAAAGATTTGGGCTGGCTAGTGCTCTATAAGAGACGATCACTGTCAAAGGTGATGGAAGTGGAAGCCAATAACAGGTCTGTGATGCCCTTAGATGTCCTGGGCCGCACGCGTGCTACACTGGCTGGCATAGCGAGAACTTTAAGCCTATGTCTGAGAGACGGGAGGGCGAACTTTAAATCCAGTCGTGACGGGGATAGAGCATTGGAATTATTGCTCTTGAACAAGGAATACCTAGTAATCGCGAGTCATTATCTCGCGTTGACTCTGTCCCTGCCCTTTGTACACACCGCCCGTCGCTACTACCGATCGAGTGGCCCAGTGAGGTTCTCGGATCTACTCCGTCCTTGTGGGTAACCATCTGGCTGGGGCCAAGAGATGTTAACCGAACTGGGTTATTTAGAGGAAGTAAAAGTCGTAACAAGGTTTCCGTAGGTGAACCTGCGGAAGGATCAACCCCTGTGGGTATAGTGAGATGGTTTTTCCAACCCAACCCGTGCGCACATCCATTGGACTGGATGCACGGGTGTGTGGTCTTCTTGGTGGGGGAGGCCTGGTTAGGGCCTGACTTGGTGGGGTGACTAGGCTGGACGGTGTACTGACAAAGCCGTTTTTCCAGTTATAGAGCCGTTCCGGTCGGGCCCAAGGGCATGTCCAGTCCCATTGGTGGTGGACGCCCCTCCGTGGGCTCTGAGGCCTTGTCACCCTCAGTGTCCGTCGGAGTCTACAAAGGGGCACTTGTGCCCCGGCGTAACGTGGATGTGTGTACATACATATTCCGGTTGGCCTTGTGCCAACAACATGCCAGTGAAGACGTGTCCTTGTCCACTCCAACGTTTTTACCTACGGGACAAGGCCTAGCTGGTCCGCAGGCGGCGGGATGACTTGGGTTGGAAGAGGGGGCCGATGTGTACACAATGCCCTCCTTCCGTTGTGCCCAATCGTCTGAAGTTATGGGCCTCGACGAATTGATGTAAGTCGAGGGGTCATATCTGTTTTTGGCCCGGCATGGACCTAGACCTACACGCGGTGCCCCTGTTCTTGACTGATTAGGTCTATAACATCAAGCTGAGTTTTCCAATGGGTTTTTAAATAACTCTCAACAATGGATCTCTAGGCTCTTGCATCGATGAAGAACGCAGTGAACTGCGATAACTGGTGTGAGTTGCATGGCACTTCTAATCTAACACCAAGCGAATCATCGAGTCTTTGAACGCAAACGGCACCCTTCCAGTCCATTCCAAAGCGGTGGCGGAGGATGAAGACAAGGGTATCTCTGGCTGAGGGTAATGAGAACTGATCCAGTGTAACCGTTGGTTTAGCTGGGGATTGGGCTTGCTTGGGGCAGTTGCTCTGGCTTGCCTCAAAATCAAGCGTTGTGTGGATTGGACTTTCAAGCATGCATTGGGGACGCAGGCTCTGCGCTATGGCAAGCCCTTGACCGTCATAGGTGCTTTGATTGGGGTTTTCAGTCTAGCCAACAAGGCTGGGTTGAAGGACTTTGGGGCTGCATTGGGGGCGCAAGGGCAGCTCTGTTCGTGGCGTCCGATGACCGTCATGATGCATGCGTGATTGGACTTCAACTAGCAATTTATCATTATCATCATCATTACTATGGGTTACCTCAGGTCAGAGAAGACTACCCGCTGGACTTAAGCATATCACTAAGCGGAGGAAAAGAAACTAACTAGGATTCCCCAGTAACTGCGAGTGAAGAGGGAAGAGCTCATCATTGGAATCTGGCAGTGTTGCACTGTCCGAGTTGTAGATGAGGAGTAGTCCGTCTGGACTGCATGGCGTCCAAGTACAATAGGCCGTCAGTGGGACATCATAGAGGGTGACAATCCCGTCCTTGACGCCAATGTGCAAGTCTATTACGATGGCTATCTCAGAGAGTCGAGCAGTTTGGGATTTGCTGCTTAAACATGGAGGTAGATTCCTTCTAAAGCTAAATACAGGCGAGAGACCGATAGAGAACAAGTACCGCAAGGGAAAGATGAAATAGCACTCTGTGAAGGGAGTCAAAAGGCGTGAAATTGTTGCGAGAGAAGCGATTCAAGTCAGCGTAGCTAGGCCCATCAAGCGTCTTCGCTTTGGACTAGCTTTGCCAGCGGTCTTGTCCCTTGAAGAGACTTGACTTGTAATATGTCCAGCCTGGCGTGCACAGGCAGCCCCTTCTGGGGCCAGTGGCATGGCTGGTGGAATGGCTTGCAATCGACCCGTCTTGAAACACGGACCAAGGAGTCTAACATGTATGCGAGTATAAGGGTGGCAAACCCGTATGCGCAATGAAAGTGATTTTCGGTGATTGAGAATGGCCTGATGACCAGACAAGCAATATATATGTCCCTCGTACGGCCATTGCCCAAGTTCCGTGGTAGATCCCACGAACATGGAGTTGGAGCATACATGCTAGGACCCGAAAGATGGTGAACTATGCCTGGACAAAGCGAAGCCAAAGGAAACTCTGGTGGAGGCTTGTAGCGATTCTGACGTGCAAATCGATCGTCTGATCTGGGTATAGGGGCGAAAGACTAATCGAACCATCTCATAGCTGGTTCCTGCCGAAGTTTCCCTCAGGATAGCAGAGACCTAGTGGAAGTTGCATGTGGTAAAGCGAATGATTATTGATCCTGGGGCTCAAATGGGCCTCAGTCTATTCTCAAACTGTGAATGCGTGCGGTTGGACTGTGCTTATCAATAGAAGCCCTGCCAGCAATGCTTCAGTCTCTAGTGGGCCGTTTCTGGTAAGCAGAACTGGCGATGCGGGATGAACCGAAAGTGAGGTTAAAGTGCCAGAATGCACACTAACCAGAGATAAAAGGTGTATGTGCATGGACACAGCAGGGCAGTGGCCATGGAGGTTGGCATCTGCTAAGGAGTGTGTAACAACTCACCTGCCTAATGTACTTGCCCTGAAAATGGATGGCGCTCAAGTGTGTTACTCATACCTCGCCATCAGTCTCCAGTGATAACGGACTGATGTGTAGGCAGGCGTGAAGGTCAATCTTCGAAGCCTAGGAAGTGATTCCAGGTGGAGAGGCCTTTAGTGCAGATCTTGGTGGTAGTAGCAAATATTCATAGTGGAAACCTTGAAGACTGAAGTGGAGAAGGGTTCCATGGGCACCGTGATGGGACATGGGTTAGCCGATCCTAAGACATTGGTGAGACATCCGTACAGAAAGGAGCTTGATTGGCGCTGTCAAGCCGTGGTCGAAAGGGGACTAGGTTAAGATTCCTAGGCCGGGTAA
>NW_024067493.1:0-25312 GCF_015039405.1 Cantharellus anzutake
TTCGGACGTCTTCGTTCCGATTCGGTCACCCTTTGTTCTCCTTGTGCTTTTGCCCCTTCCTTATATATATCGGCGCTTGTACATACTCGTCTGTTTTCAGTCCAAAATCGACCTGAAATGCCCCCAAGAGACTTCCTGCTCACCTACTGTGAAATTAAGGACCAAATGGACAAACAGCAATGGCACAGCGCTCTGCTTGAGTCGCTGAGGCCAAGGTCCCTCCACGCTAAGTCTCCGATTCCACTCCGGAGTCGTCCATTTCCGCCCATCTCTAACAGGGGTCCGGAATCAAAAGGAACAAGGGTAGGACAAAAGGAGACAAAGGGAGATGGAAAGAGGAACAACACCGAGGGTCAAGTGTTTGACTCAATGGTGTTTCCCAAAGGAGGAATGAAGGGCCAAGACCCAAGAAGGAAGGAAGGAGGATGGGAGTCGGGAATGGCTAGCTGACTGAATAGAAAGGAAGCAGCAGCCCAAATAGGAATGAGGGAGAATAGCGGAATTGAAATGGACAATGCAATAGTTGCAAGGTCCGGAGTAAGTCCGGAAAGTCCGAACTCGGAGGTTAAACTCCGGAATATTGGCAAAGGTAATTAAATGGAATGAGCTAACCAATACAATGGGTATAAGCGGAGGTGGGGTCAAAGTCCGAGGTCGGAGCTAAGACCGGAGGTTCCGGAGACGAGACGTGAACGGAATACCGAGCGGAGGCCCGGAGTTGGGAGCATAGGTTTTGCGTACTCGTCTGGAAGGTGTCGAGGTTGGGGTCGGACCCGGAATGTTCCGGAGTCGGACCGAAGGTGGTGTCCGAGCCGGAGGTGGGATAACCTCTTGGGAGTCGGCAAGGAGAAGGTGACGGAAGGGAAGTAGGGCTCCGGAAGTCGGAGTTCGGAGTTCCGGGAGCCCGGAGCGGAGGTCGGGATTGCATGGATATGACAAAAACGAGAGGTGACAAATGCCTACACACCGCAAGAAAATGGAGTCGCGGAAAGGGTTAATCGAACCCTAAACAACCTAGCCCGCTCTATGATTGCCGATGCGAATGAAGTCCTTGAACAGAAAGAACTCCCAAAGAGTTTCTGGTCATTGGCAGTCCGCCATGCTGCCTGGATCAAGAATCGGACTTTGACGCGAGCAATTCCCAACAATATCACACCGTTCGAAGCGTACTTCGGTGCGAAAACCAACTCTTGTGTCTTCCGACTATTTGGATGTCGAGCCTTTGCGCATATCCCGGAGAAGTACCAATCGAAATTTGGAGAACGAGTAGTTGAGGGAATACATGTTGGATTTGCGGAAGACAAGAAGGCATATTTGATTTTTGATCGAAGGAAGCGCCGATTGATTGAGTCGCGCGATGTGACGTTTGACGAAGTAGAAGGAGGCGATGAGGAAAGAATAAGGGTAGAGGATGATAGTGGAGATGAAGAGGAAGATGGCCCTAATGGAAATGGGAGAGAAGGTCAGAACGACGATTCAGGGGGGGAGTTAAAGGTCGGAAACAGTGAAAAAGATGACGACGCACCTGAGACGACCCCTAGGAATCGTCAAGAACCATCTCCTATCCATAATCCTCTCAAACAATCAGTCACACCCACTGAAACACCAACACCACCAGAACCGACAGTTCCGCGCCGATCTGCTCGCCCGAACAAAGGAGTCCCACCAAAGCGCCCAGATCAAGACCCCAAATCGATCTTAACCTCGTATTTGAGACGAAAAGAACGACAAGGACAAAGATCTGGAAGAGAAAAACGAATCAGTAAGCGAAAATGAGACCATGGATGACAATCACACACCGACGAATAATACCGAGACGGCGCTACTTGCAACAGAAGCACCCCAATCCTACCATGAGGCAATGAAACGAAAAGATGCCTCGGATTGGCTCGAAGCGATTGTCGAAGAATACCAAAACCTGAAGCGATGCGGAGTGTTCATTGAAATCGACGAACCACCTGATGCACGAATCCATGAAAGTCGACTAGTATTCGCGGAAAAGGTCGGATCTGAGGGCGAGCTAACTAAGAAGAAAGCAAGGGTAGTGGCAAAAGGATACACAGAAGTTTATGGTGAAGATTACTTCAACACTTACTCACCAACTCTTGGTCGCGATACCCTATTCTCCTGTCTCGCTTATGCCGCATCCCGCGATTTGGAAATCCATCAACTGGATGCAGTCGCCGCATATCTCAATAGTGATCTCAGGGAAGAGATCTACTTACGACCTCCAGTTGGCGTGCCCACAAGTCCGAACAAAATATGGCTGCTGAAGAAAGCGTTATATGGACTGAAACAAGCAGCACTGGAATGGTATCGTACCTTGAAATCCCACATCACCTCCATTACTTTCGACCAATCTGGATATGACCCATGCCTCTACGTCAGGGACCAGGATCATTTTATCCTAGTTTATGTCGATGACCTGTTATTATTCGGACGCGACACAACAATTGAGAAAGTGAAAAGGCAACTCACCGCGAAATACAAAATGCGAGACATGGGCGAAGTCCACTGGTTCCTCCAGATGGAAATCACCCGTGACCGAGCTGCTAGAACAATCACGATCAGTCAGCGCCAATATGTGACACGGATATTAGAACAATTTGGCCTACAGAATACGCGACACTATGCAACTCCAATGGCTGCAAACCTCAAGTTACCTAAGCTTGATTCACCCGAAGTTAACACTCAGATTTACCAATCGATGCTTGGGTCGCTCATGTATGCCGCCATTAGTACGCGCCCGGACATCTGCTTTGCCGTCGGTCTATTAGCCCAACATGCTATAGCTCCTGGAGAAAACCACCTTACTGCAATGAAAAGGGTCTACCGCTATCTCAACGGAACCCGAGACCTCGCGCTCCGGTATGATGGTAGTAAATTCGAAGACCCGGTGGGATACTCGGACGCAGACTGGGCCGGAGATCCCAGCACCCAGCGCTCCCTGTCTGGCTATTGCTATATCTTCTGTGGCGCTGCCATATCTTGGGCCTCAAAAAAGCAGCCTACAATTGCTCTGTCAAGCACAGAAGCAGAGTATATGGCAATGACTCACGCTGGAAAGGAAGCGGTCTTCCTCCAACATCTCTATGGCGATGTTGGCATCCCTATCCAGACTCCACTCTATCTCCTGGTAGACAACCAATCAGCAATCCAGATTGCTGAAAACCCTATATTCCACGCACGGATGAAACACATCGAGGTTAGACACCATTGGATCAGAGAAAAGCTGGAGGATGGAAGATTGGCAATCGAGTACATACCAACAACCGATCAAGTTGCAGACATCTTCACCAAACCACTCAATGCCGAGAAATTTGTGAAGTTTAGGGATGCATTGGGGTTGGTTTCAGTGGGCGCACGCTGAGTGGGCGTGTTGGAGTGCAGCGCGCGTTCCGGAGGTTTCTGACCAGGTGACTTTCACCTGACCTGTAAATGAATACTTTTCCCTTTTCTATTATCGCGGAATTATCCGCTACCGACTATACGGACATACCCGCTCTTTCTATTCAATTCCTTTTTCCTCAGTTCTCCACGCTATTCAGCTTGAGACTGAGTTAAACTTCGCTAGTATTTTCACAGGTGTAAAGTGTGTAGAATGCCCAACGTAGTCGGCGGGTGATGCCCAAGGAATGTGATACCTCAAACCAGTAATGCTGAACTCGTTCAAACCTCGATCCAGATCCTGGGTTGTGGCAGCAGGACTCTTTCCCACGCATCGGAAGATAACCAGCCTCTATTGGAATAGAGCCGACTACGTTTGACTTCAGCTGTATAACCGTTCTTCTGCCATCCACGATCCAATTCCACTGATACCCATATTGGTTCTTCAATGACTCCCCAAATGTTCACCCTATTGTTTAACCCAGCTTCGTGTGCCCCTTCCACCTCTTCTCCCCTCCATCGCCAGTGAGTTAGGGGTGCCACGGTTCGGTTCGGTCCCGGTTCAGTTCGGTTCGGAACGGTTCAAACAGGCCTGTACCACCAACCAAGTAATGAGATTTTTGGTCCATATGGAACTCGCTTTCAGGCCCCCATGGATTTGTCTGAAATTTGCCAGATTTGTGCCAGGTGTCCAAGACTCCAAATGTGTGTAGCCAATTTTCCTTTTCAATTTTTTTCGGCCATCCCCAAATGCATCCAACACAAAAACCTTGATCTCTAAAGCCGTGAACAAAATACTTGATGAATGTATGCGCAATATCTATGTTTATTCAACATCATGGTTGAGGCTACAATCCTTCGATGGTTCTGTGGTTCGGTTCAGTTCGAACCGGTTCGTGATACCCTCCCAACTTAGAGAACCAGAACTGAACCGGATTGGAATCAGATCAGAACCGAACCATGGTTCGGCTCCAGTTTGGTTTGGTTCACGGTTTGGTCCCGGTTCGAACCAGTTCTCCGAGAACCGCGGCACCCCTACCAGTGACGCATTCAGCCACGGGGATTTTTGAACATCCTTTAACGACGATATCGCGATACTATTAGAATGTCAACTCTATTCTTGCCACTCAAGTTGCGTATAAAAGAGAGAAAATTTTGGGAGCCGTCTCCCTCAAAACTCTAGCTAGCTGGAGTCATCTTACAACTCATGTATTACTCGGATGCGACATAGGTGTCTACAATCTATCAGATCTCTAGCTGGAGCCTGAGCTACGTAAAGCTAGTACAACATACAACTGCTATTTGACTGCATGCGCAAATGCAAGCTCCCAATTTGATGAATTTTGATTTTCTTCAGCCTCTTACGATGTTCAGATGTACCACTTAATTTGGGCGTTGTGGATTGTAATCATAGCCAGAATGACAGTGCAGCGTACGCCATTTCTGGTACATCCAGTCTAGATATCCCGATTGTTTCAGCATCCTGCGCTCCTTTGAACGTCTGTCCCGTCTTGATTTGCTTGCAATCAGCCGCTTCCATCGACTTCCGTGTCATTTAGATCGACCATCGCACCTTAATCAAATTGCAATCCCTGGCCACTGATCTTTTGCCCTGGCCATATGGTTTCCAACACTCCATGCGACTTTAGTTTGAAAGATCACACATTGCATGGTTATATATATGGGCGTCAAAGTCGCTCCTGTCTCACCTCAACTTGCCGTTTGTCTTAGCAGATCTGTGATTCAATTCAACATGCTGAGATCCAGACTCGTACCCAGTCGGAGGAGCTCCGTGGACGCGCAAAATAATAGCTCTTTATGTAATATTCTCACGTTCTGTACTCAATACAAAAGGTCACATGCTACGGAGTTAAACACATAGCCGATCACCTACTCCGGAAATTTGGACGCGACACTTCGCTCCTCCGACTGGGGCAAAATGTAGTATGGCTGTGCTCCGGCACTGTCCGGCCTCTGTCTTCCCACGGCAAACAAGCTCGCTTCAAGGCTCTAATCATCACACCCCTCCCCAAGCCATCACAGAAAAAATCCAAAACAAATGTAGTAGTTACCCCCACCCAAAATTAACCCAGCCCAACCCAGCCCAACCCAGCCCAACCCGATTCATCTGTTTCTTGCTCATATGTGCTAAAATTATGTTGGAATCTTGTATCGCGCACTCAGCACTTTGTCATTATTGAGCCCAGTCAAGGGAAAAACATGGTAGAACTACCTAATCATAGTCCAATACTGCTCTGGTGTTGATCACTACAGTATCCTCACCCCAAGAAATTGGCCGATGAGGTGAAAAAGAATATTATTTTGAGCGCGCAATACAAGATTCCAACATAATTTTAGCACATATGAGCAAGAAACAGATGAATCGGGTTGGGCTGGGTTGGGCTGGGTTGGGCTGGGTTAATTTTGGGTGGGGGTAACTACTACATTTGTTTTGGATTTTTTCTGTGATGGCTTGGGGAGGGGTGTGATGATTAGAGCCTTGAAGCGAGCTTGTTTGCCGTGGGAAGACAGAGGCCGGACAGTGCCGGAGCACAGCCATACTACATTTTGCCCCAGTCGGAGGAGCGAAGTGTCGCGTCCAAATTTCCGGAGTAGGTGATCGGCTATGTGTTTAACTCCGTAGCATGTGACCTTTTGTATTGAGTACAGAACGTGAGAACATTACATAAAGAGCTATTATTTTGCGCGTCCACGGAGCTCCTCCGACTGGGTACGAGTCTGGCTGAGATCCATGTTCACCCCCGCCCCAAAGTTCGTTACAACGAACGGAGGAAATCTTGTGCTACGCGATGGCTGGAAAAGCTTTCACAAAGGTTCACTTTCGCTCCTTACTTGGCTCTGACCGCCTCGCTTCCTGGGTTTGCACTGTATGTGGTGCAGCCAAGTTCGAAGATGGCATACTCTCCAATCCTGTAGATTTGGATACTTACGATGCCTCACTACTTGAGGGCCAAGATAATATCCCACTCATCCTTTCCCTACCGTTTCTCTTCTGCGGATCATCAACGTTGCCATTGTTCCCAAGCGTTTGCTGAATTCTACGTTACTTCCCTGTGATCTACCAAGGTACACGGATTTTTGGGAGTGAAGAACGCGCTGCGCAACTGAAAGTAAAGAAACATCGGAAGCGAGGAGAGTAGCGGGTACTGCCGCTTCACATCGGCAGGTGCTGCTGCAGACTCGATTTTCTCACAGAGAAAACCA
This sequence comes from Cantharellus anzutake, assembly GCF_015039405.1. Taxonomy (NCBI): domain Eukaryota; kingdom Fungi; phylum Basidiomycota; class Agaricomycetes; order Cantharellales; family Hydnaceae; genus Cantharellus; species Cantharellus anzutake. The sequence goes on from NW_024067493.1 coordinate 6,613, forward strand.
AACTGAAAAGATGACTGGGAGAAACAGACTCGGACAATTGCTATCACTAATCTTGGGATTGTACTGCAGGTACACAGCGTGGGGTTTCGAACATATTTGTCATGTCACCGGTCGGGTTGACGAGAGGGCCGCTGATGCTTAGACTTCGGAATCCAGACGCCGTGCGGTCATTCGAGTATCTTGACTTACGAATCCTGCGCGCATTGGGGAGCCCTAAGGGCCGCGGAGAATTCGGGAGAGAAGGGCCGAGGCAAGACATGTCGTTCTTCAAACTTGGCACACTGTAGAATGACCCATTACTATTCACACGGAACTCTTTGAAACGAAGGGAACTCGAGGGTTGGGGTTGGGGTTGTTTGGGAGGGACCGAACGAACTGAAATGCCTCGGTATCGCGAAACAATGCGACTCGGTGGATTCTGATTCTCTGCAATCCTGTTGTCGGTGAAGGATGTAATTTCCTTTTCGAGGATTTGGGACAATGATCCCCACGGTTGAGAGGCATCACTTTGTCGCATGGCATCAGGGGTGGAGGGTGACAACGTTTCCTGCGGGCCTTGGGGGACTCTGGGCAAGATGAGTTCGAAGGCTAGGCCATCAACTTCTTCCTTATTGAGCGATCCTGGGGGAAGTAAAATAGTCTCAATAGCGGCCTGTGCAGTCAAAGATGATGGGGGTGCTGGGAATTGCCTCAATGCTGACAGGGAACTACTAGCGGAGTCACCAGAACTCATCACGCTGGCAGAACGTGTCCCTTCAGGCGTCAGCTCGTTGCTTATGAGAGGGACTACGTTCCCACGAGGGTCAGAAGTTGTATTCTTCATGTCCTGATGTATGTCTTGGGTCGCAAGAAGGGCACGGGGCGGTTTCGCGATATCTACCCCATTGGGTGCCTGGGTCGGGCCAGGAAGTCCGTATTTGGGTGGAGGACCAAATTCTGAGGAAGTCATATGAGTTTCGGTGGCCGCGATCTTGAATTATATCACGAACCTGTTTTATACGGTGCCGCTCGCACCAAGGCTGGGACAGGAAGGATCACAGGGATGCCCTCTTCTGGATCAGTCATTGGGGTTCTGGATAGATATCTGGGGCCAATACTAATGGCTTTGTCCACGTCTCTGCGTTCATAATAGTAAGAGATGATAGATTCCGACTTCTCACTAGGAGGTTGCCCAGTTAGCCCTGCTATCGACGAGTTCAGTCTCAATGCATCATCTAAGCGGACCCATCGCCTAGCAATGTCCGAGTAGAGCCGCCCAGATATCCGACGAGATACCCATGATGCCAAGCGCTCCCCAGGTCTTTCGGGATTTATGAACCTAGAACGTCGACCAATAGTGTCCGGATGCGGGGCGTCAGCGGCAGGGATTTGGACTGCACCGAGCCATTCTTCTGGACAGTCACCCTTTCCACCGGGATTCCCTGCAGGACCGTTCCTGCTCGCAACGTCGTCGAAGGCGATGATGAGGGAATAGAGCGTCAGAATGTATAGTTCGAGCGCTTGCAGAAACCTTCCGATTGGATATTCGGAGAAGCGAGCTGTAGAAGGGTCTTAAGAATGCTAATTTATTTGGAAAACAAATAGAATCATACACACCCACGACGAGGCCCCCAATGCCTATCCCTATCGAGATGGCCATTGCAGAAAGGAGGGGGATATGATCCAAAATATTCATTTTTCGGAGTTCTGGGGCGACGAATGTGAGATTTCCTAGTAACTTCAGTGCCAACACAATTGTGGTCACAATTTCTAATATTGCACTCGCAGTGAAAGGCGTGATGGCTGACGAAGCCCGGAACGTGAATTCAACCCTCCATATCACTTGAAGGACTCCGACAGTAACGACAGTAGTAAGCATGAAGTATTTGATGAAGAGCCCTATCATTCCCCATCGTGCCCAGGAGCCGCTATGCATGTCGTCTGATGAAAGGTTGAACGATCCTTCAGCCCAACCAGTGGTAGAAAAGGATCTCCATACTTCTCCGCGGGCGGGAAGAGCGACCAGAACCCAAAAGAACAGGAAGCGAAGTGCGACGGAGGCTGAGAACAACATCTCCCGAGCTGTCACAGAGGCTAGATTTGAGACGGTCAAATCGTCGTTCGATAGAACTACGAGACTGATAAGGTCGATGATAGAACCAAGAAAGCTAAGTAGCCCCGATAGCACTATCATTCCGAACATCCTATTTGTCATTTGTCAATCGAATGCTGGAAGGTTGATCACAAATGCTCACAAGTTTATGCGACTCTTGATTACAAGGAGTGTTAGGCTCCCAAACGCCATTGGTCCCAAGGCAAGGAAAGGAACATCAGCCGTAATTTCTTGGACCTGGATGAGAGCATCAGTTTGCTGGCAGCAACAGGGAAGACTGAATCCGCACTACTGCTACTCTGCTCCAGAAAAGCAGGGTCATAACGGGCCTGGGAGGAAAGCTTTTATTAGGGAGACACGACCGAGCGCGTTTGCAGTTGAAGCAGCCAGTGCACGACCCCAAAGCCAATGGAAAGGAAAACAAAAACAAGGGCGAAAGAGCGTGCCAACCAGACTAAAACCTGAACGGAAAAGAGAAGGGGAGGAATGGCTGGGACTGTTCGCCGCTATCGATTTCAACCCACCGTTGCTTGGCGACTGCGGATCACTTGTGCCATGTTGAAGCGAACACAATAGGCGTAAAGGTTAGACAGCAATTCATGTGGTTGTTGGCTTCTTGGCTGAGTGGTAGGCCCGGGACACACTGCATGTTGGGGAGGGGATATAGTGGTAGGCGCGGCATCGATCTCATCGAGCTGTGAGCGGCCAAGACGGGAGGGCCACACGGGCAAAAAATGATCGTCCAGCGGAGGCACGGCGTGGATACAAGGGGTCCTCGCAACAATAATTTCAAATTCCAACCCACTCCTGAGATACCATCAAGTATGCAGTCGAAACAGCGCTGGTACGGCTGCATCAGCATATCAGGTGATCTACTCTCCGGAAGCAAATAATTGCTCAAACGCGTCTGACTCTACGACTCACGCGACAAAGGCCAACACTCTTGCTCTTAAGGGATTGGGGGCTTCGTGGGCGATGTCCGATGACGCGAAACTTGCTTCTCTGGCTAAGGCGAATGCAGTCTTGGCCGAACATATCTCAAGGGATTCATCCCAAATACCTGACCCGGGCGAAGCGATCCTCGGGGGTAAGGGACTTATGTTGGATGTTGTTTTACTTCGCTAATGACGTTCTTCAAGCCTCATCATCCTCCGCGTATGTCACCCCGCCATGGGCATTGTTCGACCTCAAACGCACATTGATGATACCGGAAGAGCTGTTCTCGAGCTACGAATGTAAAGTCCGCATATAACCGTTGCCTCAACTCCTGACCCGAAGTCTCTCTGTGAATTTACAGCAACAAAGTCCACTTGTCATATGGGTATTTTTTCTCAGATAGATCGCGCGTGGATTACCTTGAACAACAAGTTGTTTTTGTGGGATTACATCGCTCCGTACGTGCGACGCTGTCGTTATAAATCTCCATGTTTATGCGAACAGTCAGGAAGGACTCGCTGCAAAGTTTTCCAGAGCAGCCTGGGAATATTCATAACGTGGGTCTTATAAACCCTAAGCCTGGTCAGTCTTCTACTGCTGCTAGTTAAAAGACGCTGATTTGACTACTTGTAGGTATCTTCATTGATACGATCAAGCATTTGCTGGTTCTTTGCACCACTTCCACTTTGATAGTGCTAGGGCTGGCCGCTCAGGAGGGCCCTGCTGATCGGTCTCTAAGTTCTCAACAATTTGTCATCTACGACACGGAGCTGCGTTTCCCTACTGACAATGTAGCAATGTCCTCCATTGTCTCGACATTGTCCGGACGCGCTTTCATGTGCGGCATATCTGATGGGAACCTGTATGAGCTCCGATATCAGGCACGTGAAGGCTGGTTTGGCAGCAAATCGTCTTTGTACAATCATTCTGCCTCCGGCGTTTCTAGTGTTCTTCCCTCTCTCTTTTCCTCAAGTCCTTCAGGTATGTCCGCACCTCTATCTAAAGCCGGTGCTAACTGTGCAGGATAGAAATGATTGCGCACCTCGCTTTGGATGATTCCCGTGACTTGCTCTATGCGCTGACCTCAAGCAGCACCATCAATCTATACAACGTCTCTGGTCAGACAACGACACCCTTGCAACGGATTGCTGTTGCATCAAACATTTTCAAGCATGCCCAATTACTATGCCCACCCCTTGGCACAACCAAACTGGATATCATCGATATACACGCATTCAGTACCTTGGACTCCTTCTCTATTCATTTAATGGCCGTGACTTCATCGGGAGTTAGACTTTTTTTTTCTGCCCTACGTCGCAATTTTTCCAATTACGGCACTTCCACAAGTGTGGTGTCTGGTGTCCCCTCGACGCTCGAGCTGGTGCACGTCCGAATGGCCCCAACTACTGTCGAGCATCCTCGAACTTCTCATTTTGATCAGAGTCCGTTATATCGTGGACCATCAAACCCTTCCCTCTCACATTCCAAATCTTCGCAACTATCGAATCTGAGCTGCACCAGTTATTTCGGGGGCCTTTTCTTGGGGGCTCAGTCTCCCTCTGACGGTTCTCAGCCCGATGTGTTGTTTTGCACTTCTCCTGACTTGCCAAGAATCGGGAACCTGGCGATTGATGGCACTTCACAGAATTCTCAAATGACAGGAACGATCACTGCGTATTCACAGAGCAGCCAGCCACCTAGACCTCCTTTCGGAGAATATGCTTCACTATTGGAACTGCCGGGGAAGACTTGGGCGATTGCCCATTTGAAGACGCCACAGATGCCCCCATTTGCGAAGGGCTCAATACCTTCATGGAATGATCTTATCACTCAATTTACTGCATATCCTGATCAGTTTCTTTTACTGACGAATGATGGTTTGTCTGTAATCGTCAAGAAGCGGCCAGTTGATAGTTTGCGAGAGTTGATTGAAAGCACTCGACGTGGTGGCGATGAGGAGCTCTTGAGGTCATTTTTAGACCAGTAAGTCCTTCCAACCTTTGTAGCGCTGTCCTTATTCTGATTCACGCAGATATGGTCGGAATCAAACATGCGCAATGCTGCTGGCTTTGGCGAGCGCCAACTCCTTCGTGGGGGCGGCTCTAAGCTTGCCGGTGCCTTTTTCGTCAGCGATTTCCCTGCATATCACTCCAAGCCAGTCTGCTGTCGCTAACCCTACTGGTTCCGAGAGTATTATCGACGAGGCCACCCAAAACGCCGCAAAGACGCTGTTCTATGACTGGGGTCAGCAGCCGACTGAGTTCCCAAACTGTAAGTTTTGTTCTTTTCGTTTGATGCGTAGAAGCTAATAACCTCTTTGATGAATAGCGCTAGCTGTAGCATTTAGTGGCAGGCATGAGGGTCTTGCGTTGTACTTTTCTCGTTTGGTGCGACCAATCTGGAAATCCAAGATAACAAGAGGGTAGGGCAGTTAGTTGGGAAGTTAGGAAAAGCTCTCACCCCCAATTCATCAGGACAACAAGTAACCAAACTACAAATATCCCAGTGGTGGTGTTATCCTCGGTTCAACGAAACTTGCAATCACTTGCGGACTTCCTTGACAGGTATTCTCTAGCCCCTTCCGTGAACTCGCCTTGATGTCAGTGTTAGGAACCCCCAGTTGTTCCTGCCCCCCGGTGATTATTCCTCATTTGGGACAGGCTCCGGGGTGGGGCGACAAGGCCCTTGGAAGGTTAATCTGTCCATCACTTTGTAATCTATACGCTGACCGGAGTCTAGGAAGAACAAACTTCAGCGTCCTCTCTTAGAGAGCTACTAGGCATCACCATCGAAGCAATCAACTTCATCCTACTCTTGATTGACTACAAGCTCCCGGATACGATCGCTTTGTGAGTATTTCACTGCGACTGTGGAATACCCTTCTCATGTCGTGCAGATGCGAACCTCCCCTCCAACAAAAACTCTACTCAATGACGTGGGAGGATCTGCTGACAACTAAGGAAGGAAGAGATGTTGGGAAAGGCTTGGTCACTGCATTGATTAATCAGCAAATTGGCCAACAAATAAGTGTAAGCGTTTGAGAAATTCATTAGGGTGTTTCATATTAAATGCCCTCTCCAAGATCGATACTATCAGTGATGTCTTGCAATCTCGTTGTCCCAACTTCTGCAGTACAGATGATGTGATGACGTATAAGGTTCATAACATTTGCCCCATTGTTAGCACCACTTATGTGTTTCTGGATAGGCAGTGGAGGCTCTTCGTCGGGCAAAAGAGGCCCCATCAGCTGGCGAAACAGCAGAGAGCCTGCGTGAATCATTGCGGTAAGCTTAAATTTTTCACTGGTTCATCCGGGTTCGCCCACCTGTTCCACAGGTTATTCCTTAAGAGCACTCGGAATCTCCATCCATCAAACTTGGCGGAGATTTGTGCCGACTATCAGCAAATGAGATTTCCAGAAGGTGGGGAGTTCTGGGGAGAACGTCAATGGTCGCAGTGTTTACGTCTCCTCTTCAGGAACTGTACAGCTCCCGCTTAAATGTGCGAACGACTGGGATATTGACAGATCTGGCATCCAGTACTGGGCGGGAGGCCACCACGAAGGTGATGGTGCAAAACAAGCTTACGAGATGCGAATTGGTTGTTATGATTTGGTCTTGAAAGGGCTAAAATCATTTGATGATCGCTTGGATCAGGCAACAAGTGACGATGAAGGTATGCCAGACTTCCCGGTGCACCTTTTCTGCGATATTGAAAGCATGATTATCCAGCCCAACATGCCGAAGTTTTTCAATCTGCGGCCTATCATGCCGCGTTGGAATCAGATGATCCTGTTTTTCACTCGCACTTGTACAATTGGTTCATCAGCCATGGACGGACAGAGGAATTACTCCAGGTCCGCAGTTCATCGTTGCACATCCGGGGTCACTCTAAGACGTTTTAGATTCGGACGCCGTTCATTGAGGGTCATCTTCTTCGGGAGCCCCACACAAGGGAGAAGAGCGAGCTACTTTGGCAATTATATGTTGGCCACGGTGAATTCCTTAGGGCTGCCGAGGCTCTGGCTAGCCTAGCAGAGGCAAAGTATGCGCGACTGCATTGGCATGAAGGCTCCTCCACTGATGGATTTGCAGTTTCCCAATGACATTAGATAAACGGGTCGAGTATCTATCACTTGCCATCGGGAATGCCAAATCCCATCAAGCATCCATTTATGACCGTCAGGAACAAGGGATGGTCGAATTTTTGAACGACTTGGAGGAAAAGTTAGAAGTCGCCAACTTACAGCTGGAGATGCTGGGTGTCATGCGAACCCTGCAAGGCTTGGATGATGCTGGGAGGAGAGACGTGAATACGCTGGCATCGAGGTTGATGGACGTATCTGAGGTGAGTCCAGCAACTCGATCCTGGTGTTTCTGAATTTAAAGCGCTGATCATACGTGGCAAGCTCTATGGGGAATACGCGGAACGTTACAACCTTAATGATATGAAATTACTGATTATCAAGGTATCGGACCACCGAGATCCCCAACTTGTGGCATCTATATGGCGAGGAATCCTCCATGAAGGTACGTACTCTCCGTATTCTTTTCCCGCCTGCCTTACGGTTACACAAAGCGGAAGAGGAGCAAACTGATATTCCCGTTATCCTCGCTGAGCGTGTGCGGCGCCTCGGCCTCAAATTGTACCCATCAGAAAGTGCATTCCCATGTGGTAAGATACCCGCAGCCACTGCAGTTTTATATTAAATCGCTTTATAGATCTTCTTTGTGAGCTGTTGGAAGACTTTTCCTGGGAACACAGAAATGAGGTAGCTGTTGGTTGGGTGCCGCAGGTATTGGTTGAGAGTGGTGTACCGTACGATGCCATTTTCCGGCCGTTATATACGATGAGAGAGTCTGGGGTGAGTGCTGATAACCCCCACATATTCTCGTTGCTGAAGTCGGACGGACAGCAACCTCCGTATCATGCGGCGGATCGAGAACTTTATCTCATACAAGATATCACATACTTGGTCAAAAATTGGTTGACAGAAACGATCCGTCCGGCCTCGAGGGTGCCACGAGGATCTTTCCCTGCCAATGTAGTCGACCAAATGATCTCCGCGTACTTGGAAGTTCTGTCTGCGGATGCTGCGTCACAAGACCTTCGGCGGATATTAGCAGATATCCAAAGGAAGATACGATCTCGATTTTGATATCCATATGTAAATTTCCATCCATCTCTTTTCTACATTATTCCGCACGGCATGCCATTGTGGCCCTTGGCTGTAGCTGGGTTTGGACAGTCTAATAGCTGCTTTCGTTCCGAACCGACGCGTTACTGAGGGTGCGCGGTCTTTGCGTGAAAATGGGAGAGAACCGTGAAAAAAAAGTGTCCTCGAAACCTGGTCGAACAGGTGACATTCAGATGAAATGAGTATTACCAATTACAGTCTGACGCTCTACCAACTGAGCTATTCGAGGTCCTGGGGACTTCGGCGGATAGGATAGTGTCGTGTAGTTCACTAAAGTCTGGATTCTTATATCCCTGTATCCGATATTTAATACAATGGGGCGGTTGATGACGCAAAGTTAGGATGGTATGTGTCCTCACTTGTGTGTAACGAGACGACTTGAAACATTCGGCTAACTCCGGCGTAATGCAGCCACTTGAAAAGTCGCTTCGTTGGACCGTTCCAACTAGCATTGATTGAGACAAGAGACAAACAAACAATGAAACAACTTTTTTTGTAACCAACAGCAGAATCACGAATCGGTTGAACAGTGGTAGTGCAAAACAGGATCCAATGCGGAAATAAGTAGTGGTGCGTGACCATCACAACGGCGCGTGTGGAGTTGCCAGTGCCAGTGCTGTTACATCACCGTTTTCACGACTGCCGCCTCTCGACTCTGGCCAGCCCCTCACGAAATGGCGCGGACATGGTCAGGTCGTAGTTTGTCCGATATTCTTCTTCCTCCAATCCAAAACGCGAAAAACTCGGTCGGTATGTTGCGAGCATCCATGAGAGTCTGAACTCCTTCTGATGATCGAACTACTTGATACCCAATATTACAGGTACAGTTGGCTGTTCGACATAGTTCGGTGAGGCATTCTTGCCATTTGGCTTGTCATTGTTAGTTGATGGATCTGGATTAGCTACAAGGGCAGCGTAAGTTACTGTAGAGGTAAGCCCGCTAAAAAATTCGACCTTGGTGGGGTGTTTATGCTTCATTAGCTAGGATCGGTCGCCTGGGCATTGACACTTCTTGGAACAGATAACTGGCCGAATATTCGGTCCTGTTTTGACCTGCACGCTCTTCGCGACTGTGGTGGCGGTTCTTTACATCGTGGGTGGTGCAATTAAGATTCGATCCAGACTCCGTTTAAAGATGGTTTCGTAGACTTATGACTATAAAGTACAACTTACCAATCAGGTTGTTCCATTGCTGTCAGTCGTTGTTGGCTTGATCCTGGTGTTCAGGTATGTTGTTCGAGTCGGTTCAATTTCGCCAATGCTCAATTTAATTTCAGGAATGGGTATGCATCATCTTATTCCTAGATTATGGTATTGATGAGCTCACACCATTCGAGAACGAGCTATGATAGGTGTGGGTTGACTATGTTATCGCGCCGGTGCACCACTGAGCTCTTTGTGTAGGTATGAAGGAAGTAAGGACTGGAGGCCACTGTCTCTCATACCCGTAATGTCTCGCGTCAAATATGGTTTTTGTTACTTTACCACCGCCTGAGCGCAAGTCGATACTTACAAAGGACTCGCTTCGGGAGCTGAAGATCCGGGCTCTGAGGCTCATTGTTGCTTTTCTCTATGCAACGAAGCACCATCTACGAGACGAGCCTGGCATTGATTATGAAGATTATCAGGGATTATTTCCTGATGGCTTTTCGACGTACCTTCAAACCTCTATCGTCACGGGTCGCAGGGCTCCTCTCCCAGTGGAGGCAACACCCCCAATCGCGTGACCCGTCCTCGAGTCACGAATGTAGGCACATCAAAGACGGTTGTCGAGGAGCGCACCCCTTTACTGAACGGGCCAAAGTCATATTATTCACTTCCATGAGTATCCAGCGACGCAACCGCTGCCCTTCCCCTTATGTGAGTTGTGAAGGCTGTTCTGGGTTGCAACTATTTTCATAGCTTGTCGCATCTTAGTATCGCACATGAGATCAGCTGCCTGCTGCACTACTTCCAATTGCAAGGGTGTCTTGCTGCTGTTGGACCCGCGGGTATGTGCATGTGACTTGTCCCGAACTTGTTTTGGGCAGCTGAGTTGTGTTGTCAGGCGCAAATGCCCTAAGCGGCATGTAAGAAGTACACATCTACGAAAATATTGAAGTGCGCTGATGGCAACTTAGGATTCAAGGAATGGTCAGTCAATTTGCGAAGGTCCGTACGCATTCGTGATGCATGTTAGTATTATTTCCTCATCCATGATGAATGATGATGGAACGGGTTTGCAACACTCCAATTCCAGATTCTTGTATGTCGTTCATAGTTCAATCCTATATTCTGAGTCATGTTCATTCCCTTCAAGACGGGATACATCTGAAACAGGTAGTATATATCCCGTGTTGATCATAATGGATGTTGATGAACCATTTGTATTAGTGTGTAACGCTCTGTGCGTTGGGTCGCTTTCAGGGATGTTATCGCTGAAGAGATCCCTATAATTTGTTCACTTGCCATTCACACTCGTTGCGGATCTTCGAGTAAGTCAATTTGCGCCAAACCTTCTGCTCGTTTATTTAACGTCGCTCTCCAGTGGTTTATGATACCTGGTGCAACAAAGTCACTCTAGTGTTCGGAAACTTGCTGACGATAAATTGCAGTTGACAGTGGTTAGTTTCACTTTGATGGCATTGAGGCATCGCCGATGAAATTGAAATGCCTTCGGCACCGACCACTACGATCTTCCCCTTGATCGTATCTGCGGTGAAATCAAGGGGAGTGGAGTAAGTAGACACAATCCTCTCTGTCGCATGCTAAAAATTGCTTCTCTATCAAATAAGAATACATCATCGAAAGAATGCAGAAGCGGACTGGACTATAGATATGATTGGGCAGGGGCAGGTGCTCCAGCTGGGGTTCTGAAAAAATCGGTCAAACAAAGTTTCCCTGAATCGTTGCAAACTTGAAATACACACTATCCCATCTTGGCTACATGGTTTGACAGAACCTTGGACCAAGTCCAGGCTGGCCTGAATATCGTGTCCGTACTCTGAATAACAATGTTTTGCGTGACCATTCTCCACGTCCTTGTCACTGCTACAGTGCTACTTACGCGTTCCACTTACTCAATGCATAACCCGCGACAGAAAAGCTGACGCGGCTCCTGAAATCCTTTCCTTATAAATAGGGAGTAGTTAGACCCAGAAACTGCACACCACCATCAATACACCATGGACGAAGACGAGATCTGAGCACAGTGTATCTCCAATCATAGAGGAGGTAGATAATGTCGAGGACTCTAAACAGGCTAAATCCCTTGAGATCTACCTGAAATCGCTCCCTTACGAATGCGAATCCACCGAGGACATGCTGAGCACACTGAACTGCATTGTACAAAATCTCGTTCTCACCGCGCGTACCGCCAACTGGTCCGTGAATGTGGGATGGGACGAAACGCTGCAGTAGTCAGTACATTCAGTCCCTCTCATCAGCGTTGCATTGATCCGCCAACATCCCAGTTGGCTCATTATGAGGTACCCTATGCCTCGTATCGTTCGGGCGGGCCTCGCTCGATTTTACTTCGAGCTTATTGTTACACCTGGAATCGAGGCACGCTACCTCAAAACATGGGCTAATACTTTCCATAAGCTCATTCCAAATGCTGCTGGAGAGAGAAGGAAGCTTGAGCCAACTGACTTGCAGCTTCCATGGCGTGATCTCTGGACCGTGATTGTTCCAGAAGTGTGGCATGGCCCGGACACTGAGTTACTGTAAGCCCAAATGTCAAATTGCGCCCAACTATTCATTCATTCATCCATATCATCTTTCTTTTGAAGTCGAAATGTAGCCCCTGCTTTGATTTCTGTAGCAGAGACTTCCTCACGATACTTCAATCCTGCTGATGTTGAAGACATCATAAACGCAGTCCTGACAAGATTTGAACCCAACGTAGGAGCTTCGAACATGCCGCCCCAAGCAGGTTTGACCGTACGCTTCTACTTTAGAACGTTGTGCAGGACGTTACAGTCCTCATGTCGCTATTGCCCCCTGTCAATGTCCAAATGTACCTCCCAATATTCTTCAGAATATGGGAGGCGTTCAATTCTAGCCAGTTGGACGAAAGAATGCTCGAGTTTTCTGGGTCGCTCGCGCAGGAATGTGTTTCAGTTGAGTTTGATGGTCCTTCGACCCCTGCCTGGAAAGATGTGGGGATTTTTACAGCTGAGCAATGGGCCAAAATATGCAGGACCGCGCTGGTCTTTATGCGTTAGTACCATCTTATACTAGTACCAGAGACGAGTGATCAAGTTGTTATTTATCACAGAGGTCCCAGTGGGAGGTGGTAACTCAGTGAGTCTAGTTCTAGTTTGTTGCCACATGATTTCATCTTCCTTTGAAGAACACAGGGACCAGTGGGCACGTCGACTCGGGCCAATCGAATCGCCCTCTGAGGAAGGGTGGAAATGTTCACCGTGCGTGTTTCTTTCCTCTTGATTCTCCTGTCCGCTCATCAGGTAATGCTTCAGAGCATCTGGCTACCATTTTTGTGTATTCGATGTTTTCTGATCTGGAGGGCGATGACTTCGGCGGTACATGTGCTCACTCGAAGTCCCTTCGCAGTCTCACTACAATCATAACGAGCGTGGAGACATATTTCCACCCATCCAACCATGGCACGTGGACCGGACAAGTATTCATGTTTGTCACACGCACTAGTCCTACCCTAAACGCCTTTCTTTTATGCAGCTCACTACCTTCTTGCAACGCCTTACATATGCATTCTCCAAACGATGGACTGAGGAGCATTTCCCGGACTGCAAAACGCCACCTGTAAGCCTGCCTTCCATCTCTTGTCAGCTAGAACTGCACCATTCCTGTCGCACAGCATCACCGGTTGACCGACCATGTGAAGAGAAAATTCGTTGAGTTATTGCAAACACCAGCGTTGCTCTCAATGTTCGCCAAAGATCCTGTATCCATTGCGCTTTCACACGCATCCCTGAAGACACTTGCCGTTCTCGAACCTGACATAATTTTGCCCTCTATCATTGAACGAGCATATAGCGGACTGGAAAGTGTGAACGAGGTCAGCGTCCGCCTAACACTCCTCGATAATATATTAATTGGAGTCCTTGCACAGACCCACAGAGCCACCGCCGTTTTGAGTTGCCTCTCTGCTGTGGCGTCCACTCTCGTCAATGAGAATCTGTTCTTAGGAGGGCAGAGGCATTTGATCCCGCTTTTGGAGCAAGCGCTCCCGGGACTAGATATTAATGATCCTCTAAAGGTACGAGCCCCTTTTCGCCAATATTTGCGTTATTCTCACCTGCCCAACACTGCCAGACTGTAAGTAGATTTCTAGCTAGTTGGAATCACTGAACCACAACAACAAATCCAGATTTGCTCGACCATGTTTATCTCCGCCGCAATAAGCAGCATCAAGGTCGGGAATATCTCTGGACAGGTAGCCTTGACCCTGGGAGATGACGCACCAGTCGCTATCGAAGCAGACGGAACTGTCATGCCAGAGGGGACAGAGGGACCAGGTTCCAAACTGAATCGCAATGAAGAACGTGCGCTCCTTCGCGACAGTACAGCGTCTTTCCCAGGTAGTGTCTATCATCTCCCCTGGGATCATGTCGCTGAATGAGGACACTAGACTGGGTCACTTCATTCTTCCGGAGAATCTTTGCCCTCTTCGAAAACTTGCCAAGAAGGTGGGAAATCCAGCAAGATCGGAGGGAAGTCCGAAGGTACTTTAAATAACCGTGGACGTTGCTCGCTGTGCTAATGGCCAATCCAGAGACTTTGTTGAAGTCAATTCGGACCACCCTCGATATCATGGCGTCGCATCTTTCCGATCCTCTCTTTGATCTGGTCTTGGGAATCGTGTACGACTACGCAATTACTAATGCCCGAGCGAATTCAGTTCGAGCATTTAGCAATCTAGTGGCGTCCTTAGGCAAGGCAAACCCAAAGAAGACACTCGACAAATTTTGGAAACATTGTACTGAGCAGATAAAAATCGAGCTTGAGAATGGAGCATCGAGTCTGAGGACGACTTCCACGAGCTTGCCAATCGCATCTGATACTACGCTCCATTGGTGTAGGTCCTGAGTCATACTCGGATAGCCTGGTGTAGCTGACCTAAACTTGGGCCAGATTTGGGCATTTTGCGTGGTATCACATCAACTGGAGGTTATGAGGTGTGTTGATCCGCAATTCGTGTCGATACGTATCTGACTTTCCCATTTAGCTTATAACGTACAAGGATGAAATTTTCGTTATGCTCAAGCTACTTGTTGCAAAAACGAAAAATGAACGAGGATATAATAACACAGGTCGTTTGGTTGGCCGATTACTTGCCGCTTTGATCAATATATACCCATTGGAACAGCGATTAGTCAACGATGATGAGTGGAACAGCAAGAGTGAGTTTTGGGTTGTGGTGGTCATCTCTGTGGCTTATCTTCAAATTCAGAATTTGAGCAAACTCACTATCAAGCGTGGGGTCGAATATACCGTCCCGAAGACGTCGTTATCAATTGGCATGTTCCTCGGGACGCCGAAATCGATTTTGCAATGGAAATACTGGATCAAATCATTAATCCCTGCTTGGATGCCCTTGAGGGTTTACTTCGCGTCCCCTCCAATTCGCGGGAAGCCGTGTGGCGAAATGACTTTTGCCGGTATGGCTGTCCTCTGAAAGACTCCCTATTCTGTTGAACGACACCCTAGATATCTGTACATCGTCCGTTCCGCGTGGAGTGGACTGCCAACATTCATTCTGGGCCGAGAAGAACCAATGGTGGACGACAAGACCTTGGATCCTACCACCGAGTTAGCATCGTTATCGGCAGATGCACTTCGGATGAAGTGCGGGTTTGTCTTGACAAAGCGGGATCGTCGATACACAGTTGCTCTCGGACACCGGGAAAGATTCGGGCAATTCTTACACAATGCGTCTGTCTCACTCACTCATTCTGAGTCCAAAGACGCTAGCGACGATCACATCGATGCAGTTATGGCTGTGAACAAGGGCATCGACACTTATCTACTTGATTACGGTATGACGCGGGCTTCATATGCAACTCAAAAGAAACTATACGACAGTACGCGGGATTTGTGTCTTTCAGTTGGGAAACAGAAGCTTTTCCCTCGCCAGGTGTGGGTAAAACGTGCACACGTAGGCTTTTCTTTTGTATGTTTTTGTTTTGCTACTAACTTCCATGACAAGGCCTATCACGCTCTGCGTGTTCTCACCCACAGCCTTTATAGAACTCGAAAGACTCTCGATGACCTATTGATCAAGGACCTTGTAGAATTTTCGTTGTCACCTTACACTCGAGTTCGAAAGTGGATAAGGCTGGTCATGAATGCCTTTGCTAACTCCATATATCAACGCAGGAGCAGTCAGGCCATTGTAGCAAACATCATCTCAGTTCGTATCTATTGAACTAATCCCATCCGTGCTGTTCAATCCGTACTATAGTATTTTATTCGGTCGTCAAGGATTGTATTAGCTCAGGTTTTCGAGGCTCTGCAAAAACAGTCGGACCTCGGCAAAGCCGGAGATCCTGACCGGCAGAAAGGTGGGAGTCTATATAGTCTTAAAACGCTTCATTGCTCACCACCTGGTTTTACCAGGTGCACTGTATCTTCTGTGGAATCGATCTCTCGCATCATACGCTCTGAGTAGTGGGTGAAAGTGGCACTTTTGATAGATTGATTTCTAAATGGAAACAATTTCTAGCCCCTAAATATTTACCTTCTTTTTACCACAGCCTTCTCAGCCTTCAATATCAGGAAAAGGTGGCTTCCACGTATCGGTTAACAACCATTTAACTAATCTTCCTTCAGCCCTCAATTCAGCAACTTGTCGCCGCCATCATCGAAGACAGTCAGTTGACCCCGCTTCTTATCTTTCGCATCGCCTCATATCATCACAGGCTTGGGTCAAGTTACACTTGAATCACTGGACGTGTCGATGTCGGCCTCCCTTCCATCGCCACGTTTCGTCAAACTTATCGATAATCTGGAGAGCCTTTGCGGATCATCTGACCCCTCCCTGACACAGCTGGTGATCGAGCGGCGTGAACCCAGGCTTCAACTGAAAGTTGACAAGTATAATCAAACGGTACGAGAATCTCAGCTACTACATTCCTTCTCTTATGGCTTCTTAGTGCCAGGAAATTTGTACGATCGCCCGCAGCAATGAGACACATGTAAGGGGTGTTCTTTTTGTACCCACAGAAAATTTACAGCTCTTTCGTCTAGTGGAAATATCAGCAATGGTCCATGGCACTGCTATTGCGACTTACTCGGAAGGACCATCCAGCAACATCAGAAGTTGCCCTACTCTTTGCTGAGAACATTCTCTCAGACCACCCAAATACCCGATCCTACGCCCAGAAGTAAGAGACATTTAACTCACTCGCTCGCCAGCCTAAGACATCATCTCTTCACTTTGTCCAGGGGTCTCAGTAGACTTCTACGATTCATCAAGTCCCGAACGTTCAGCAAGACGCCGCAAGATCTTTGGTTAAATAGGCACTTCAACCCACTCAGAGCTGAGTTTCAATTCCAGGATCTTAATACATTCCTGGAGTCACAAGAGCGACAATCATCAATACCTTCAGATACGTGAGTCAATTTTTCGACGAGCTATTCATCCAGCTCACTTCCCCTAAGCATTTATTACGACAAAGTCCCCCATGGCGCCCTAGTCTGGAACCAAACCGTACGCGGTTACCGGAAGCCTCCCCAGGACCTTCCTGTCTTCCAATGGGAGAGTGAATCTTTGGATCTCCTCACGGCCTTACGTGGTTATTTGGATGAAGCTTGGTTTTCCCACTTACTGAATCTGTGGGCCCAGGAAGGAGAACGCTCCAATACCACAACCGATCTGCGAGCTGAAAACACGACTTTAATAAAGATCCTATGTGAGCACTTTCGTTCAAGCCCCCAGCCGCGTATTGACGTCAGGATTAGTTTACGTGCTTCAGGGAGCCCACACATCCTTGGTCTTACCTCTTCTCGACCCTTTCTTACGTGACGTAAGTGAATTCTGTTTAGATTACAGAGATGGATTTACCAATGACGATCGCAGCCAGACAAACATCGTCTCAGGGCCGGTTTAGAATTCCTTGGAGGGCTTGTTCGTGGTTCTAAACACTTCCCTGGGCAGCTGATATCACAAATGTCGAATTGGGTCACGGCTCGTCTCCCAGCGATACTAGCATTGATCACCCCTGACACCGTCACACTTTGGGACTCTTTCTTAGGCGTAAGCCCGTTCCGTCCTGTCCATTTGCCCCTTATCTCATAGCTATCACAGCTCCTGTTCCAGAACCGCGATCCTCGCCGTACAAGATCATTTGTCGACTTCGTTCTTGACCAGCCAGTAGATTTTAATGGCGCATCTGTTTTTCTTGTTGAGTTGCAGTGATTGTTGAGCCGTCTCATCACTCACTTCCATCGCTAGTAACGAAAACACTGTCGTCAGTTGCCAGTCTCGCGGATGGGCTCAGTGTCCGTTTCCTCCCTTATTCACATAAGTATCTCGATGCCTTTTTCGAGAATTTGGGGACACCCTATGCAGAAGTCAGGACACAGATTGTTGCCACTATTCTGATCATTGGCAACCTCACAGTGAGCAGATGATGGCCAGCTGCCCTTATTCCATTGTATTAACCCACAGTTGAAGTGGTGCCCATCGCATCCTTCGGCTACTGTCTTGGCTAGGCGCTGCGCATCTGATGAAGATCCGCTACTTGTTAGGGAAACAAGATATATGTCAAGACTATTGAAGCTCTCTGACCAATTTGAGAAGTGGAGAAACGAGAGACTTCCAGGAGCTTGGGTTTCCCAATCAATGTATGACAAAGTCGGGCTCACTCGTACGTCATGTAATCTATTGCGACCCCTGCGACGCCCTTACGTTTGGTCCTGCAGTGTTGACTTGGATTTGGAGCACAGCGTATAGCATTGGAGCACCATCTATCTTCGCCTACACACATCCGTTCCTGTGAGTTAAACCAGTGTCAATATTGGTCCTGCTTCGCCATTAAACATTCAATCAAGTCCGGAGATTTTCCGGATGAGTGAACTACAGGACTCGTCGGAGCTACAGTCATACAGCTCGGGGGTGCTCTATGTCTTGTCTGCCGTTGCGCCTCCAACTGAATATGTGGGTTCTCTTACAGAGAGCTTCATTAGCGCTATTCGCATGTCGCCTGTAGGGATACAGATCCTTCGGGCAACTGAGGGCTTGCTGACATTCATTTCATCAGTCCTGGCGTGTTCGGCATAAAGCCATCCCCGTACTGTCCGTTTGGTACTTCCGTAACCTGCCCAATCTATCCCAGGACATGATAAACCGAGTGATGGAGGTTTTGGTTGAATGCCTTCGAGATGAGAATGTTGAGGTTAGGGAGACGTCAGCGACGTGAGTAATGCCAATGAAGAGTGACTTCGCCGCATAATGGAGTGCCCTCATATATAGGACGTTGTCTGGTGTTTTGCGCTGTTCGCAGAAAAAG
>NW_024067494.1:0-25254 GCF_015039405.1 Cantharellus anzutake
CAGGTGTGGTGTCAGGACCGAAGGTGAATATCGGAATGGACAGCGGTAGGGTAGGACTCTGGAGGTGGTGAAGATGGAGGTCTGGGAGTCAGGTTGGGATCAGGTATGCATGGATATGACAAGTACATGCCATAATGAGGCTACATATATTATTAATGAGGGGATTAAGGTTAAGGGTGGGGAATACAATCCTTACAACCAACCACAGGTGCATCATACATCTGAGGAGCCCAGGGAAAAACATGCATACATCTCCATCAGTTTCAATCACAGCAAAATTTATGTAAATAGAATTGGTGAATATAGATGTGTCAGTGCTGCCTGTCTTTAGTAACTTTCATCATTATTGCTCCACACTTTATTGAAGAATGTAAACCCCCCCTTCTGCTCTGACCATCTGCACATCACTGCAGCAGCATTGAGTGTCAAATCCTTGTAACAGAGAAAAATAACAAGCACATAGAAGCTGTTACATAAATGGCCTTTGGGAGTTCATGAGCATCCATGGGTGTCCATGAGCACCCATGGGCACCCATGAGAGTCCATGAATGCCCATGGGAGGCTGTAAAAGTCATGTAATTTGTCAGAAAATCCATGAAAATCCATGGAGCCCATGGAGCATCTATCACTTTTCATGAGTTACTGTTACATCCTAGGAGGTCTGTAGTAATGTTGGGTAGATAGAAATATTAATAATCTTCTATGATGAGGATATGGGGTACCAGTGATCAGAGGCCGAGGTGAGGGAGAGGATGAACCAGAAGTGAACTGGAATGGTGGGGGAGCAGGTTGGAGGTTGGGTGGAGTCAGTATGGATATGACATAGATGGACTATCTGAGGCCGGAGGTGAATGGGGGAATGGAACATTACTGTCCCTGAATAGTAAGCAAAACCCTTCATATATACAGCTTGTGTCAGGGTCCATCCTGTGTCTGGAGATGACCCAGTTGTCAGGGCTCACCCTCGACCCCCCACACCCTCAGACACCCCCTCCCCCCTCTGTACCACTTTTCCCATCTTTTCCCCTTCACTGTCCCACAATAGTACATGAGCACAAACCCATGGGAAAGTTCTGGGCAAGTGACTCACCCAGAAACCAGCACAGCCACAACCATGGGAATGTTCTGGGCAAGCAGCTCACCCAGAATGTTCCCACAGTGCCCAATATGGAAACCCAGCAAAAGGCCAACAACTGCACAGTTCTCAGGCCCCTTTTGTAGCGGCCTCACAGGGGGTTGAGAAGGTTACCCTTCTTCTCAACTCATTTCCTGTGAAGCCAAGGGTGAGCCCCCTCAGCAAGAGTCTCCAGCCACTAGTTCCTCAAAGTTGCTGAGGGGGCTCGCCCTTGGCTTCACAGGAAATGAGTTGCTGTGCATTGGAAAAAGGGTAATTACAACTTGCCTTCACAGGAAATGAGTTGAGAAGAAGGGTAACCTTCTCAACCCCCTGTGAGGCTGCTAAAAAAGGGGCCTGAGAACTGTGCAGTTGTTGGCCTTTTGCTGGGTTTCCATATTGGGCACTGTGGGAAGATTCTGGGTGAGCTGCTTGCCCAGAACATTCCCATGGTTGTGGCTGTGCTGGTTTCTGGGCAAGTCACTTGCCCAGAACTTTCCCATGGGTTTGCGCTCATGTACTATTGTGGGACAGTGAAGGGGAAAAGATGGGAAAAGTGGTACAGAGGGGGGAGGGGGTGTCTGAGGGTGTGTGGGGTCAAGGGCTGAGCCCTGACAGCTTGTACCTATTGCTTGTACAGTAGTTCAAAATCAACTAGAACATCTCCCCTAGCTTGCTTCTGTCCCCCATAAGTGTTAGAAGTTGCAGCCCAACGCCACTGGTGGTCAAGGGAGTCACCCGGGCCGGACATTCATGCTTTGGGAAGGGGAGGGGCGCTTTGAGGCACAAACAGCGGCAACCTCTTAGACTCTTTGTCTATGCGCTTTTGTTTTCAACTTGTTGTTTACCATTTATGTTTCACCTCAGTGGTGTAGAGTCATTACAAGATGTATATAAGGACCGGACTTGCGCTGCGCAGGCAAGTCCGTCCATCACTACTCATACCTAACTAATTGAGGTATCGCGCTGCGCAGTTATCACAATAAGACCTCCACCTTCTGAAGTATTGGGACCATGTCGAGAACAAGGTGCAACGCTCCTCCCTGAGTCGTTGAAGCTGAAATCCTGGCCCACTTGCCTAGCAACCTTGGCCTCGAGATCAGTGAGGTTGATCCTTGCTAAAGCTCAGTCATGAGTAGGATGCCTATATAGTAGCCAATGTTCGGTCACCAGCAGCTATCATTGGTGAGACTTCACGCGATTGTCATGGCCATGCATTCTGGCCCATTCCCCACCTGTCCCAATGCCACCTGAACCCATTCCCACTGTGCAAGCATGAGAACGAGCCCCAACCCTCATCCCTATCCTCCTTGAGGACTCCCTGCTCACTCCCCACTTGCCTGTGGTTCCCCAATGCTAGACCGACTCCCCTGCTGCCACACCAACCTCCCCACCATGAGTCCACCTCTGGCACCATGCCAAGCGTGACTCCTCTACTCCACCCACTTGGCCCTCACTGGGCCACTACCATTCCCGCACCCAACTCCGGCCCAACTCCGAGTCAAGCGCCACTACAATACCATTGTGTCAGAGACCAGGTTGAGACGAGGGAGTGTCTCCATGGTGGAGGGCTTCGGCCTCAGTGACTTGTGCCAGGAGCGCTGTGCCAAGTAACACGTCCATGCCCTAACTTACTAACTGGCAACCAGAACTGAAGGGGGTAAACTCTAGTCGATTTTATTACTGAAGTGTAACCTATGTACAAGTTGGATATATATAGTTACAGTGAAAATGGGTCCGCAAATGGTGGAACCAAGTGGAGTGGAGCTAACGGGGTTAAACATTAGCCGACTGAATATTACCAACAAGTCGGGTTATGGGGTTAATGGAAAGGCAGACAATAACCCAGAAATGGAAAGGAGGGATAGGCCCGAAGCTGGGCTCTGCAGGGCAAGCAAGTGTATTGCCCAGCGGAGGCAGGAGTGCGCTAGTGGACGTCAGAGCTGTCCGGAAGCCTTTGGGGCTCCGTACTTAGGAAGGTGTAGGTAATAAATTGAAAGGAGGGGGTGGTGACCATCGAGGGGTACCGAGGGGATTGCGGAATATGGGAGCTCCAAGGTTAGTGAAGAAGGAGTGGAGGTAGACCGGAGGGATCGGAAGTTGATGGCTGGGGATGGATATGACACATTGCCGCTATCGTGGCCTTACGCTCCTTCCTTTATTTATCTGTTATTGTTTGTTTTGACCCTCGGTCATTGCCAGCTGCTGTGCGGCCAACCCTGCTCCTTGTTCCCTTTTCATTATAGTACTTTAGCTCTAATATCGATTTGACCATGACTCCCAAGTCCTGACCCTAGCAAGGCAACCCCAGTGAGTCTGAAATGAGGGCCAAGAGACAGCTAGGGGGCACAGCACTCCTTTAGAGTCGCTGAGGCCAAATGCCCTACCCTTGGGCCTTGTTCATGGCATCACAGCCATTGTGGCCTATAGTGGCCCACAATGGCAACTGTCATATCCATACAATCCTGACCTCCGCTCCGGGCTCCCGGAACTCCGAAACTACTCCATGGCCCTACTTCCCTTCTGTCACCTTCTCCTTGCCGACTTCCAAGAGGTTATCCCACCTCTGGCTCCAACACCACCTTTGGTCCGACTCTGGAACATCCCAGGTCCGACCTCAACCTCAACACCTTCCAGACAAGTACACGACACCTATGCTCCCGACTCCAGAACCTCCGGTCTTAGCTCCGACCTCGGACTTTGACCCCACCTCCGCTTATACCCATTGTATTGGTTAGCTCATTCCATTTAATTATGTTTGCCAATATTCTGGAGTTTAACTTCCAAGTTCGGACTTTCTGGACTTACCTCGGACCTTGCAACTATTGCATTGTCCTATTCAATTCCGCTATTCTCCCTCATTCCTATTTGGGCTGCTGCTTCCTTTCTATTCAGTCAGCTAGCCATTCCCCGCTCCCAACCTCCTTCCTTCCTCCTTGGGCCTTGGCCCTTCGCTCCTCCTTTGGGAAACACCATTGAGTCAAACCCTTGACCCTCGGTGTTGTTCCTCTTTCCAGCTCCCTTTGTCTCCTTTCAGAGTACCCTTGCTCCTTTTGATTCCGGACCCCTCCTTATATACAATGTGCATAGTAACTTGTAACCTCAGTCCGAAATCGACCTGAATGCCCCCAAGAGACTTTCCCTCTGCTAGATCCGAAATTAGGGACCCCCAGGACAACCAGCAATGGCACAGCGCTCCGCCTGAGTTGCTGAGGCCGTGGTCCTTCCACGCTAAGTCTCCGATTCCACTCCGGAGTCATCCGAATCCGCCCGTTCTAACAGCAACCCTCGGTGCCGACCCTGGACCAGTGTCTAACAGCAATTCTGACAATACACCTTCTGTCAGGGATGGCTCGAGAGAGGCAGAGGTAGTGGCATAGCGCTCAGCACTGGCGGCCTGGACAGTGGCAGGGTGGTGAGACTGTTTGGTGGTGTAGGGTGTCTTACTTGTTTGGGGACAGTACGTTCCATTCCCCTGTTTGCCTCAGGCCTCAGTGGTCCATCTAATGATATGCTTTTAGGTGCTGTATATTGATGGGGTAGAAGTAAAGGCTGCTCCGCCTTTTACAGCTACCCCGAGGGTTTATATACATTTGAATACATTCTTGGCACAAATAAATAGAGAAGCTTCCACAACGCTAAATTAGCATCATGACATAGTTATCAGACAACACAACATCAATTGATGTTGTGGGTGGAATATAGACATGGGCCAGGGCCTCACAGGTGGGCAGCCCCTACTTGGGCCTATGTCCCTATGTGGCTTCTTAGGCTGAAGCAGGAGTGTATTGTTATTAAAATGGAAAGCTAAACTAAGATCGACTACTTGCCTGAAGCATGAGTGAGAAGAAGGCTGCTTCTTCGGTCCTGCTTTGGCTTAGTTTATATACATGTGAAAATGGGTCATGTGGAGGTGCCACATCAGCCCCAGAGGAGGCTGGGTCGTTGCGGTTGGCTCTGTGGTTGATCCCAAGTGTCAGAGAGGGGAAGGATGTGTGGCATGTCCAGCATTATGGTACCCATGCAGGGTGCCCAGCATTGGACACGTCCGTGCTACAGGTGTAGGAGAGAAGGGAAGGTCATCCTTATAAGGATAGAGAAGAAGAAGGGAAAGAAAGGAGAAAGGTGAAAGGAGAAAAGGAGGAGAAGGAGGGGAGCGGTGCAGTGCAGCATGCAGCATGCCCTGACACCTTCACAGACTACTGTGTGCAAGGACAGACAATGGAATACCTGTGGTCAGACATAGGAACATCACCAAGCACGTTGGCACCTTTTAATGCATGTGTGACATTGTCACATGCAAGAGGCATATGATTATGCAAACTGAGATTCTAAGGACAAGAACCAAGTGGGAGCAGAAATGGTGGAAGGGAGAGAAGGGACAGGCAAGATGACGTAAAAGAAAGCATGTAAAGAAAAGGAAACAATCCAAAAGGGAAGATGATGACAAATTTTCAGTGTTGCCAATTGCATAATATCAGGAGTGGTTAGTGACTCTGTGTGCAGAGTAATATGTATCTGTCAGGGCACACCCCACCTGACCCTGCTCTGCTGCCCCCAGCTCCACATTGCAGCAGTCCTTTTCCTTCTTTCCTCTTTGTCAGGGCATACACCCTGACCTAGCCCATACCGCATCCACACCCGCACTCGCACCCGCACCCGTGACTGCACCCAGCTGTTGCACTCCCCACGTGTGCCCTGTGCCGGATGCTCAGTGCGGCCGGATGGCCCGGACCTCGGGTCTCGGGTCTCATGTGACTTCCAGATATCTCCGGAAGTTTTCGATGTATTGTGGCCACTGTGGGAAGATGAGAAGTTAACTTCCTTCTCATCTCTGACCCACAGTAGGCAAGTTGTATATACTTGCCTCTCTTTCATATATCATCTCTGACCCACAGTAGGTTGTGCCCTGGACAGGGCTGGTTACACCTGGGACTGTGGACCATAGGGGAGGGTCATGGGGACCCGGGAGTCGTCCCCTGACACTCTTTTCTCCCTTTCTACATGGACCACCTTTCTTGCTGCTTGTCAGGGATCACTCATCAGTCCAAGTCAAGTATCACCCAAAAACCTAGTTGTAGACAAAGCTTAGGTTCCAACCCTCAGCAGCACATAGAGCTATATACACAAGTGACATCAATCAATTGGAAGAGATAGGATCAGAGGAACTAAACAATGATCTGATAGAAAACGAAGTGAATGGACACTCGGATCAAAGGGGCAGAGTTGGATCAGGAGAAGGTGAGGGATTTATGATATATGAGGGCCAATGCAGCTACATGTGGTGATATAGTCTTATGCGATATCGATAGGGTAACAGAGAACCACTTATGCTATGTCCCCTGACACTGCTCAATGTATCACCAGTGCACATGCTGCATACCCCTCCTGTATCTACCACCCTTATATCACTGTCACTGCTGCCATTGTCATATCCATCCACAGCCATCACCTTCCATCACCTCCAGTCCTCCTGGATTGCCTCTGCTCTGCCACAAACCTCAGAGCCTCTGTGTAAGGGATGGGTGGTAAAGTGGTGGTGCACACTTTGCACGCTTACTTTATTTGTTCTTTATTCTTTGTATACAATGTAAACAACTGTATTTACATATGTATGGCTCGGGCTCGGGTAAACGGTTCTTCACTCTTTACCCTCAACCCAATGTCGAATCATAAGCTCCATACCACCTAGATCTCGACTACTGAGGACTGAGGAGTCAACCCAGGCCAGCACCCCAACTGGCCTTAGACTCTGGTTTCTGCAATCCCCTCTGACTCCCCTGATGGTCACCACCCCCTCATTTCAATATATTACCTATGCCTCCCTAAGTATGGAACCCTGAAGGTCTCTGGACAGCTCCAACGTCTGCAAGTGCACCCCCACTTCCGCTAGGCAACTTAGTTGCTTTCCTGCAAGTCTACCTTTGAGCTGATCTGTCAGAGTCTGGATTATTGTCGGAGTCGGAATACTGTCAGAGATCTGGAATGCTGTCAGAGACTGGGAATATTGTTAGAGTCTGGCAGACTGTCAGAAGACGGATAGGAGACGGATTGGGTTTCTGTCTGAGTCGAGGTCGGAGGTGGTGCAGAGTTCTGTTGGAGTGCTGAAGGAGAGAACGAAGGAAGGTCAGTTGGGAGGTTCAAACGAGACCACCACCAAGCTGTTCCCTGGTTCTTTAGTTAGGATGGGGAAGTGTACTAGTGTTATTTATTGTAAATATAGTACCAATCCGAGTGTTTTGGCTAATTCTATTTTTATGGGTTAGTTTTAAAGTTCCTGGGAATTGACTTACAGATAAACCGAGCCCTGTGGAGCTGTTTCTTTATTGAAATTTCTTAATTTGTCTAGGTGTAATTCTGTGTAGCGTTGTTTAATTTGGATTTAATCTTCTACTTGGTGAAGTTTCAAAGATTCTATTCAGTTAATGAATTTGGATTGTATCTGGAGTGTCCCTTGGGTTTATTTTATTTTTGTCTTATTTTATTGCTTGTTTTAACAGTAGCAAGATAACTGTTTTGTGTTTACACTTTGAAATCTGGAGTGTTAACCAGCTCTCCTGTTGAAATATCTACTTAATATTTCTCTCCTTAATTGCTGCCTTTTACTACAGTGGCAATCTTAACTGTATATCACTTTTTTGCACTGGAGTGACAACCAGAAATGCTTGAGAAAAATAATACTCTATTTTCTTACTTCTCTAAGGGGGGCGAAAAGTCGCAGAAAGGGTCTCCCTTTTATACTCCTTGGGTCGCCTTCCTTTTTCATGCTCTACCTTCTATTTACAGGATTTATTTACAGTGTATTTTTCTCAAACTGAATAAAAAATGAAATTTTCACGTTATAGTTCTACTGCACTTTTGCTGCACTGAACTGCGGTTCTACTGCGGTCAGACTGCGCCTAGAATCCTTATTGTCCTCCCTCGCCTAAGCTATTTTAATGGTTAATTAGAACTTGGCTGCGCTGCATTTGCCGCAGTTACCTATTTCAAATTCTATATATATACCATTAAATTTGCTATGACTCGATGATTCTGAATTCAAACTTCGCATTACTATGCATACAGCTGTGCTGAGACCTTCAGCTGATTTATTCCATTTTTATTTAGTGACATTTAGTTAAAATGAGATTGAAATGGTAAATGAGTGAATTATTCAGGTTTAAAACTGAAAGAAAAAGTTGCTAGTAGTCAAGAATTACTCAAACGAATGTGTTATAGCTCTCCACCTCATTAGAATATCGTTCCCTAAAATTCCCGCCATGGTCCGTCATAGTTTAGTGGTTTTCGTGAATTTCGTTCATATTCCCTGATTCCCCTTTGTATTATCATATCCTAATCCTCCATATGTATTGTTCGTTGTTATAGTAGGTCGTCCTTGAAGATATCATATTTTTATGTATTTTATTTAGGACTCTGGACCTCTTGAAGCTGTTTTCCCGTGCGTTTTCAGGTTTCTAACTTCATGTCCCTATATCTCATTCATTTCTGGATGTTTTCTCACGTTCTTGGTATCATAAATTTTCATTTATTCCCACCTTTCCAATGGTACTAAGGTTGTGTCCTATTTCCTGGTATTCGTTGAGTTAGCAAAAGTTCGTGCACACATTCGGTAATCACGTGTGTCATTCCCATAGTCGTTCGTATGCGGGCACCGTTTCCGTTTAATTGTTCGGGATTTATGATATGCACGGGTTTTTATTTCTTTCATATGGGCTTCTGTCATTTATTTCAGATTTTTCCCTCATGATCTAAGGTTGTTTTGCACTTTCCGTGCTTTGTTTTGACCGGGCTCTTCCTTATTTGGACGGAAATTGGTCTTCGCGATCTGCCGAAGTGCAGATCTCGGTTCTGACGGCCGGTTCCCTGCACATCGCCACCCTCACATGTCATTACACATGATGCAGATTTCTATATTCCCGTCATGGGTATAACTTCACAACGGCTGGACCGTTTGGGCTGAAAATTTGCATAACTATAGTTCCCCATTTTTAATAATTTCCGTGTAAATTTCGTTGTATGTTTTAATTATGGATCCTACGCAAACATCGTCTTTTCCCTGAGCTCAGACTTTTGATGTCACTATTCCCGTTATTGGATATCTTATTAACGCATGATCCTTTTATTATGAAAATTTGGGAGGATTAAGATTAAATCCCTTCCTTTCTAATGGCCTATCAAGCTTGTCTCGGTCGTTACTGGTTAATTTTCGCACTTGCCTTTTAGATATTGTCCTCGTTTTGCAGGAGTTTTAGTCATATCTCCATCGTTTATGGGTAGTTTCCCCTGTAATTACTCTCATTGGGTCCGTTTGAGGGACATCTACATTTCCTATTATAAACACGACTTTGAATTTTGCATTAGTTCCTGAGGAATCCTTGTTCCGTGGTACTTCCATCCTTGGCTACGTGTGCGGACGTGGGAAAGTAGTTTCCGTGGAGGTTCTCTGATTGTTTTTATAGTCAAATCTTGGTCGATTGTCCTAATTCTTGTTTTAATATTTGCTATAAATTCCCCCGGGAATTCCGTCTCGTTGATGGTAAGCTTGAAGTATTTTTGCTATTTTTCTTTCTTTCGATTTATCGCGTATAGTCATAATAATTCGTAAAAATTCGTAAAAATTTGTGTCCTTCAGTTTTCTTATATCTACTTGTTGTATGAGGTTTTGTGATTTATCTGGCATATTTCCATAATGGGTTTCCATAGTGTGACCATTATTTCTCCTACAGCGTGCATGTGGATATGCGGGCGGAAATATGCGGCGCATCCGGAAGTGCTGTTCAAGGTTAGCAGAGTGGGATCGCAGCCTCAGCGACTCAGGTGGAGCGCTGTGCCCTGAGCTTGACATTTGGGGGAGATCCTGTATTTACAAACTGACACTTACAGCAGACTTCAAACAAGACTTGCGGGCGGAGCGGACCTGTAGGAGGAGCGCGGACTCAGTGAGCACGGACTCAGAGGGGGGGAAGCCCCCTTTGCAGAAGGAGAGACTCAGACCAGACAGGGGGGGTACTCTAGTTGATTTCAGACTGAGGTCCCCAAAAGTATTTACAAGGTATATAAATAGGCAAGAGGGAATATAGAAAGGCCAGTCAGTCCGGCATGGTCCGGCGCGGAGATAAGCGGGGATTGTCAAACTAAATAAGGACAAGAGCCCGGGAACTGGAACGAGGAACAGATCAATAAACAATAAGTGGCAAGGGTTATTGATGAATAACTGAATGAGATCAATAACCTAGTGCCAATAAAGAGGGGATCAAATGCCGATATTGGCAGGGAAGCAAACAATAAATGGCACTCAGCAAGGAATGAATGATAAGCTGCCAAGTGACAAATGACCAGAGGAAAAGTGGAGGTCAGCGCACAGCACCGATACAAGTCCGCAAATCAGGATGCGGGGTCGGTGCGATGCCGACACAAGTCCGCAAAGGGATGCAGGAATCAGCATGGTGCTGATGAGTCCGCAACAGAGGGTGGTCTGTCAGTGCTGTCATAAAAGGACAGCATGATGGCCAGCAAGATACAGAGGGGAGTGTTGACCTGACCAGAGGTGTCAAGGACAACCAGAAATGGACAGAGGTTGCGGAAGGTGCGGAAGCGGTGCATGGTCGATAGAACAGACATCGGGTTGGGGCTGGTACGGATGGGTTTGGGTTGGAGGAATCGCCTGTCGGCATTGATTCGCCACTGACAGAGCCCTGGGATTTGTCAGTCATGACATGATCCCTACTTTCTACTTCTGGGTTATAACCTGTCACTTCGTTAAACCCTGTTACCTGACTCATCGGTAATATTCAGTTGGCTAGCCTGTAACTCTGTTAGCTCTGCTCTGCCAGCCCCTGCCATTTACAGGCCCACCTTCTAGACTCCCCTTGTAAGTATATGTCAGGGCACAGCCCTTGACCCCACTCACCCTCAGACACCCTCACCCTTTCCCTAACCACCCTCTCCCCACATTCCCCCATTCCCCCTGTCCTTCCCCCCACTGTCTCACACAATGATGTGCATGTGCGGACCCATGGGAATGTTCTGGGCAAGCGACTT
Source organism: Cantharellus anzutake (assembly GCF_015039405.1). NCBI lineage: Eukaryota > Fungi > Basidiomycota > Agaricomycetes > Cantharellales > Hydnaceae > Cantharellus > Cantharellus anzutake. The sequence continues at coordinate 11,156 of NW_024067494.1, forward strand.
GCCCAGAAATGCACAGCCACAGCCACAGGAACTTTCTGGGAGAGTAACTCGCCTAGGACACGTGACCGTGGGAACATTCTGGGCAAGCAGCTCACCCAGAACTTTCCCACGGGTCGCACCCATTATGGAAAGTCAGCAGCAAGCGGGAACTGTATAGTTCCTAGGGTCCTTTTGTGTCGGCCTCACAAGGGGCTGAGAAGCTTACCCTTCTTCTCAGCTCATTCCCTGTGAAGGCTGAGGCTAGTCCCCTCAGCGACTTCAAGGAGTTAGCAGCTGGGGAGAGTACCCTGGCTTCCACACCCGGCCTTGCCCTCCAGCCACTCCCAGTTGGGGTCCGGATCCTGACACTATATATATACATAACTTGTAGATACATTACACCTCAGTGATAAAATCAACTAGAGTTTCCCCCTCTTCTAGAGTTCCCTCTCAGTCAGTAAATTAGGGCACTGACATGTTACTAGGCACAGCGCTCCCGGTATAAGTGGCTGAGGCCAAAGACCTCCATTACAGGGATGTCATCATTCATCCTGGATCTGGTCTCTGACACCTCACCCTTATTTAGACAACTGCTTCTTTCCATTTAGCCAGTTGGTCATCCACCCCACTTCCTCTTGTCCTCCTGCCCCTCTGGGCCCTTGCCCTCCCTACCTCCTTTCAGATGCACTATAGAGTCTAACCCTTGACCCTCAGTGTAGTTCCCAACCCATATTTCCCTTTGTCTCTGTTCAGACACCTTTGTTCCATTTCAGACCCCCTTCATTTCTCATACTCCCATCTCCCCTTTATATAGATGATGTACATACTTGTTTGCTCCTCAGTCAGTAATTGACTAGAAATTGACTTCAACCAACTTGGATGCCCCCTAGAGACTTAACTCTTGCTATGTCTGAAATTAAGGACAAACAAGACAAACAGCAATGGCACAGCACTCTGCTTGAGTTGCTGAGGCCAAGGTCCCTCCTCATTAAGTCTCCATTTCCACTCTGGAACTGTCCAAGACTGCCATCTCTAACACTATCGCCCAGACAAGATCGCTGAACAACCCACCAACCCAGGCCCCAAGATCGTAGATGGAGGAGAGTACGAAGTCAAGAAGGTCCTTGACTCCTGCTGGTGCGACAAGAAGCCCTGGTATTTGTGTCAGGGGACATAGCAGAAGTGATTCTCTGTTACCCTATTGATATCGCATAAGACTATGTTACTGCATGTAGCCACATTGGCCCTCATATATTGTAAACCCCCCACCTTCTTCCTGATCTGACTCTGCCCCTTCGATCCAAGTGTTCCTTCGTTTCCTATTGGATCATTGTTTAGTTCCTTTGATCCTGTCTCTCCTAATTGATTGATATCACTCATGTATATAGCTCTATGTGCCACTGAGGGTTGGAACCTCAGCTTTGTCTACAACTAGGTTTTTGGGTGATACTTGATGAGCAATCCCTGACAATTTGGTGAAGTTTACAGGCTGGCCAAACTCTAAGAATGAGTGGCTCCCATGTGATAACTGTTAGATTGGGTGGATTCAGATGACTCCAGAGTGGAATCAGAGACTTAGTGTGGAAGGACCTTGGCCTCAGCGACTCAGGTGGAGCACTGTGCCATTGCTGGTTGTCCTTGGGGTCCCTAATTTCGGATCTAGCAGAGGGGAAGTCTCTTAGGGGGGAATCAAGTCGATTTCGGACTGAGGTTACAATTTACTAGGCACATTGTATATAAGGAGGGGTCCAGAATCAAAAGGAAAAAGGAAAGGAGACAAAGGGAGCTGGAAGGAGGAACAACACCAAGGGTCAAGGGTCTGACTCAATGGTGTTTCCCAAAGGAGGAGTGAAGGGCCAAGGCCCAAGGAGGAAGGAAGGAGGAAGGGAGTGGGGAATGGCTAGCTGACTGAATAGAAGGGAAGCAGCAGCCCAAATAGGAATGAGGGAGCATAGTGGAATTGAATGGGACAATGCAATAGTTGCAAGGTCCGAAGTAAGTCCGGAAAGTCCAAACTCGGAAGTTAAACTCCGGAATATTGGCAAAGGTAAATAAATGGAATGGGCTAACTATAAGTGGAGGTGGGGTCAAAGTCCAAGGTTGGAGCTAAAACCGAAAGTTCCGGAGATGGAGATGTGAACGGGATTCCGGAGCAGAGGTCCAGAGTTGGGGGCATAGGTGTTGTGTGCTCATCTGGAAGGTGTCAAGGTTGAGGTCGGACCCAGAATGTTCCAGAGTTGAACCGAAGGTGGTGTCGGAGCTGGAGGTGGGATAACCTCTTGGGAGTCGGCAAGGAGAAGGTGATGGAAGGGAAGAAGTAGGGCTCCAGAGTCAGTTTCAGAGTTCCAGGAGCCCGGAGTCAGGATTGTATGGATATGACAATAACCTGGCCAATGTGCATGACTGGATCGAGGAGTGCTACAGAGTGCACCATGGTGCCCTGGGGAGAGAGCGAGAGAACTCCCTAGTCACGTCAAGGTGAAGTGGCTTAAGGGGGGGGGGTGATGTCAGGGCATGCCACTCCCCTCTCTCTCTTCCTTCTTTCTTTCTTTATATGGATGACTCCCCTTTCCTCACACCTGTAGCATGGACATGTCTGATGCCAGGCACCCTGCACAGGTACCATGCCACCAGACATGCCACACATCCTTACTTGTACCTTTCCTTTCTAATACTCAGGATCACCCACAGAACTGCCTGCAATAGCTTGGCTCTATCTGAGGCTGATATGGCACCCCCATATGACCCATTTTCACCTGTATATAAACTGAGCTGAAGCAGAACCAAAGAAGCAGCCTTCTTCTCATTTCTGCTTCAGGCTAGTTTAACTTTTCATTTTAATAACAACCCATTTATGCTTCAGCCGCCTAAGAAGCCCATAGGGATGTCTGTGTCAGAGACCAGGTCGAGATGAAGGAATGTCTCCATGGTGGAGGGCTTCAGCCTCAGCGACTTATGCCAGGAGCGCTGTGCCAAGTAACATGTCCGTGCCCTAACTTACTAAACTGGCAACCAGAACTGAAGGGGGATAGACTCTCGTCGATTTTATTACTGAGGTGTAACCTATGTACAAGTTGAGTATATATAGTTACAACGAGGGTGGGCCTGCAAATGGCGGAGCTGAGTGGAGTGGAGCTAACAGGGTTAAACATTAGCTGATTGAATATTACTGACAAGTTGGGTGACGGGGTTAATGGAATGGTAGGCGATAACCCAGAAATGGAAAGGAGGGATAGGCCCAAAGGTGGACTTGCAGGGCAAGCGAGTGTATTGCCCAGTGGAGGTGGGAGTGCGCTAGCAGACATCGGAGCTGTCTGGAAGCCTTCAGGGCTCCATACTTAGGGAGGCGTAGGTAATAAATTGAAAAGAGGGGGTGGTGACCATCAAGGGATACCGAGGTGATTGCGGAATACGGGAGCTCTGAGGTTAGTGAAGAAGGAGTGGAGGTAGTCCGGAGGGATCGGAGGGAGTGGAAGTCGATGGCTGGGGATGGATATGACAGACAACCCAAATAGTAATCCCGAAAGGGAACTACAAAAGGAAGTCCATTTGAGGAATAATCCTCGAAAACATCCACAACACACTTGGACACCTAGGGTCCAAGAAAACAGTGGAAACTCCCCATTGATATTTCTGGTGGAAGTCGATGAGGAAGGACACCCACAAGTTCTGCAGGTCTTGCAGAACTTGTCAGACAACAAAGAAATGCACCAGGAGAAATCCCAGACTGCTTCACCCACTCCTGACCCCAGAAACACTGTGGTCATCAATAGCCATGGACTTCACAGGTCCATTCCCAACAAGCTTGGGATATGATTACCTCTGGGTAATCATCTGCAGGTTGACATCCAACATCCACCTGATTTCGATAAAAACAACAACAAATGCATTAGAACTAGCGTTCGTATTCCTTTGCGAAGTTGTAAGACTTCATGGTCTACCACACTTGATCATATCAGATCAAGACTCAAAATTCACATCAAAATTTTGGTGCGAACTACACCAAATACTCGGTGTGCAGTTGAAATTCACAACTGCATTCCATCCACAAGGTGATGGCCAAGCAGAAAGAATGATACAAAAAGTAGTACAGATACTATACACGATGGTCAGACCAGATCAACGCGACTGGGCAGTGAAGCTGTTGATGGCAGAATTTTCAATCAATGCGAGCTCAAATGCATCAACAGGATTTTCCCTGTTCAAATTAATCTATGGCCACATGCCAAAGATGTGCCTAACAGCACCACCCTCAGACTACCTGGGAGTGAACGACTTCGCTCAAAAGGCAAAGGAAAACCTAATGGCAGCACACGATGCAATAATACACAATCACACTGCCCAAACAATCCAGGCGAATAAGAAAAGATGCCCGGACCCACCTTTGAGAAAAGGCAAGCTCAGGCCTTGTCCTCAAATGCTTCAGACTTAATGACTCCACCCACTTCCATCACAACCTCCAAGTATCACCACACACGTTTCACACTCTCCTCTCCTTGATTGAAGACCATCCAATTTTTCACCCAGAGACAAATGCTCCTTCACTCCCTGTCTCCCACCAGCTGGCCATTGCACTTTGCCACTTTGGCCACTTTGGAAATGCTGCATCTGTCAGGAAAGTTGCACAGTGGGCTGGCTGCAGTGAGGGTGCTGTTGTCAATGCAACTCGCCACATCATCCATGCATTCCTTCCCCTCCATAATCAAGCTATCCGATGGCCAACTGCTCAAGAGCAGCATGAAGCATCAGATTGGGTGGAAAGTGTATCATGCCATGCCTGGTGACCTGGATATTGTATGGTGGATGGGACACTGATTCCCCTAGCATCGAAGCTTGGCCATTATGGTGAGCAATTTTTTGACCGGAAGTCCAACTATTCCCTTAGTTTTATGGTAACTGTCTTGATGAACTTTTATTTTATTTATTGAGTATATTTTGCTAGCTTGTCACTCTTCCCAACCTCCAGATCATTGATTATGTCCTTGGGCCCCCTGGCAGTATGCTTGATGCTACGGCTTTTCATGAGTCACATGTGGTGAAGGAACATGATCAGCTTCTCCACAACAGCAAATGGTTGTGGGCTGACAGTGCCTATGGCCTTGCACCATAGTGCATTGTACCATACAAAGCACCACTTTCACTGGTTGCTGAGAACTGTTGATTCAACTATCACCTATCATGGGTAAGTGAGATTCTGAAGTTTAACTACTTTTCCAGTTACAACTCTGAATGCTAGGTCCGCATCTGTTCTGAGCATGCTGTTGGCTTCCTCAAAGGCAGGTTTCAGTCTCTGAAAGGGCTCCGGCAGCAGATCAACTGCAAGAGAGAGATCTTACATTAGCTCTTGCATGGGTCCGAGTTTGTCTTATTGTTCATTCCATAGCCACTCAGTATGAGCTAGCAGACAAGGAAGATGATTTTTGGGATTGGATGGACATGAGAACCTGGATGATGGGTTAGATGAGAACAATTGGAATGGCCAGCAACAGCATGTTGCAGGTGAGTCAGAGGGGCAATGGAAGCACCATCTAATTCAGGAGGCCTTATTCAATGAATTGTATTAATAAGGCATGTCACATGTATACAAGGTGATTATAGACCATTGCTGAAATTTCCATCCACCCCATTCAAACCTGTCACATCAGGCAGCCCTTGTTATGGGTTGCATGGGAGGTCAACTGTAGTTCCAATTCCAATTTGCAAACTTCCAAGTTTAGCATCTCCTGCTGGTGCTTATGGGTAGCCTGCAGTGTCTTCTGCTGTTCCCTGGTCAATAGCCACTCATGCAATTGCTCCGACTCTCGGTGTGCTTGTGAGCTCTCAAAGTGAGTCTGCTCATGAAAGTTAGATAAAAGATCACACTGTTTTCCTTTTTGTGAGTGTTGAATAGATGCTGATTTACTTAGGGTTGATGATGGTGCATTGGCCCTAGCTGTAAATCAGTGGGAGGAAGACTAGAGCACAGTGTCTAGAGTGCGATGTCAAACAGGGTTTAGATGTTAGGCAAGATGTAAACTATGTACAATCTGTAAGGTTGAGGACTTACCTAGAGCACGATGTCAAACGGGGTTGAGCATTGCACTCAGGTAATCCTCGCCCTTTTATGTCTATCTAACTATACAACAAAGCGGATAACAATGGTGAAACTAGTGCCTCCAATGCTTTGTGCAACTAAGGGTTTGCCACACAGCAACGCTTTGCCTGCAGCTCTGCCTCCCCTTTGTCCTCATGTGGCATCGGGCTGCCACATCAACACTAGCAACTTGAGAGGATGGCATTAACATGCTTGATGTAGTGGCTGGGATAATGTGGGTTTAGGTTCATCTAAATCCATGAACAGGTTGAGCGGTGAAGATGGCAGTTGTGATGAACCAAATAGTGGGGTAGAGTCACCACTGGTCTCGAGAGGTGGTTCCTATGTAACACATCTGAATAAATGAGCACATGAGTAATAAACCATGCATACCAGAAGTGGGGACCTATCCTCAGAATCACCCTCCTCTCCCATGACTCCACCTTTTTGATTATTTTCAAGTAACTCATCTAACTGAGTTGCCAGCTCCTGACCATCTGCAGTGGAGTTGCTTGTGGTTAGCACACACACCAAATTGGGTTCAGATCATGCCACCATGGGAATTCCTCCAGAATGGCATCTATGTTCACAAGATAAAATACTGGAAAAGATAACTGAAAGTGTAGCTCACCAATTTGATTATTATTTCCAAACCTAGGGTGATCTCATGTTTATCGAGGCCAATCCCAGTTTGACTGAGAGTTCTAGCATGCTTTTTATAATCCTTATGAAGACAAGGCAATATGAGAATGGGATGCAGATGAGGTTGTACAGTAGACATACTTGTCAATGCGGGAATTGATTGCTTGGGTGTACTTGGGCTTGTTATTCAGATAGAATTCATGCTCAGGTTCACCCTCTACATCCCAAATTGCCACTGCAATTTGCTCATGATAGAACTTCTTAGTATGATGATTAGATACCTTATTTATTATTATGGGCCTTGTCAGTGCATAGAGGAGTGGGGGAAAGGCAAATTTTCACATACCTTGGGCCTATCTTTGGAAGTGGCCACCTTTGTTGAGTCCCCAAAGAGCTTCAGGTGGATATTGGTGTTCTCAATTATAAAAGTAACAAGCTGGTGTAGGAGAAATAACGGTCACCCTATGAAAACTCGTTATGGAAATATGCCAGAAAAATCACGAAACCCCCATATGACAAGTAGAAATGAGAAGATAGAAGAACCTGAATTTTAACAAATTTTCATGAATTATTACGAATTATTACAACTACATGCAGCAAATAGGAAGATAAAAAATTAATAAAAATGCTTCAAGCTTAGCATCAACAAGACGGAATGCCCGGGAGAATTTATAGCGAATATCAAAAAAAAGAACTAGTAGGTCAATCGAGTAAGATTTGACTATAAAATCAACCAGAAAACCTCCACGGAAACTACTTTCCCATGCCCACACATGTTGTAACAGGGATTTGCTGGTGTATCATAAACAAGCCAAATCCTGCGATTCTACCACCCTTAGCCAATGTTCCCTCCCACATATTTCCTATCTTTCCTGATTTTTCTGATTCCATTTCCAGTCACTAGAGCCTGATGTTCCCCCTTGTCAGGGCACACCCGCCTGACCCCACTCCACCCAGTCCGACCCCACCCGATCCCACTATCCTCACCCGCTGCCCCCATCCTCCCTCCTCCTTTCTCTCCTTCTCCCTTTCCCTTTTCTTTCTCCTTCTTCTTTCCTTTCTTTCTCCTTCTTTCCTTTTCTACTACACAGATGACTTCCTTGCTCGATGTACCATTGACCAGGCTGTGCAACACGCCCAGACCCGGACACACCAGGTGATGCCCTACACACCAGACGCACCTGAGACCTCTTATGGAGATACCCAGGCAGACACGGCTGTGCGCATAGATGACGTGGCGCTCCCCACGTGACCTCCAACTGCATGTACATAAACACAGCCTAAGTGGGAACTGAGAAGCAACCTTCTTCTCACACTTCCCACTTTAGTCTAAGTGGCCACAGACCCTTGCCTGCTTCAGGCCCGTTGTTATGGATGCCCGCACCGCACCCTACTGGGCCCTCAGCCCTGGGCAATATACCCGGATGCTCTTGACCCCGGGTCGGTCCCTGACACCCCTCTCTTCTGGCTCGAGTCTAGTGGTGATAGACCCATTACAACATAGCTGAAGCTGGAAGTACCACAGAACAAGGATTCCATAAGAACCAATGAAAAACTCAAAGTTGTGTTTATGTAGATGCCTCTCAGATAGAAGGTAATTTCAGGGAAAACTACTGATAGATGATGGAGAAATGGCCAAAATTTGCAGGAAACGAGGACAATGTTCAAAAGGAAAGCACGAAGAACAACCAGTAACGACTGAGACGAGTTTTATAGTCCATTAGAAAGGAAGGGATCTATTCTTAATCCACGCAAATTTTCATAATAAAAGATTCACGCATCAATGAGATATTTAGTAATTGTCAGAGACCAGATCGAGACGAAGGAATGTCTCCATGGCAGAGGGCTTTGGCCTCAGCGACTTATGCCAGGAGCGCTGTGCCAAGTAACACGTCCATGCCCTAACTTACTAACTGGCAACCAGAACTAAAGGGGGTCAACTCTAGTTGATTTTATTACTGAGGTGTAACCTATTTACAAGTCAAGTATATATAGTTACAGCAGGGCAGGCCTGTAATCGATGGGGCCGAGTGGAGCAGAGCTAACGGGGTTAAACATTAGCTGGTTGAATATTACTGACAAGTCAGGTTATGGGGTTAGCGGAATGGTAGGTGATAACCCAGAAACGGAAAGGAGGGATAGGCCTGAAGGAGGGCTTGCAGGGCAAGCAAATGTATTGCCCAGTGGAGGCGGGGGTGCACTGGTGGATGTCGGAGCTGTCCAGAAGCCTTCAGGGCTCCGTACTTAGGGAGGCGTAGGTAATATATTGAAAAGAGGGGGTGGTGACCATCGAGGGAAGCGGAGGTGATTGCGGAATATGGGAGCTCCAAGGTTAGTGAAGAAGGAGCGGAGGTAGTCCAGAGAGATTGGAGGTAGTGGAAGTCGATGGCCATGGATGGATATGACAGTAATGGGATGAGCGACATTAAAGTCATACCTCAGGGAAAAGTCGATGTTCACACAAAATCCATATTTAAAACACATGACCAAATTTACATGGAAAATATAATCAATTAGAAACTACCACTATGCAAAGTTTCAGGCCAAACAGCCCAGCCGTTGTGAAGTTACACCAGCAATGGGAATAGAGTATTCCACACTATGCTTAAAGACACGTGAGGGTGGCAATGCAAAGGGAACTGGCCATCAGAACCAAGATCCACACTTTGGGAGATCACAAAGACTAATTTCTGTCCAATAAGGAAGACTCCGGTCAAAACAAAGCATGGAGAACTGTTATAGGAATGGAGTCTCTTGTGACCATGTCGACTGAACATCAACCACAGCGGGACCTCCTTGTCCACATCCTCCCATCTCTTTCTTACATTCTCCCATTCCCCCCTTTCTTATACACTCACTCCACACTAAGCTTTCCCTTATTGGGTTTTGGTGCTGGCTGGATTATTTATTCCATTTCACAAGACTTCTTGTGATCATTCATATTCAATAGTTAGTGTCACATTCATGTACGGCTACAGCCAAGAAAGATGGAACTTAACGAATAACACACTCCCACCTTCTGTGCAACAACTCTAAACCTCCTTGTGCCAACATTGTAATGTCTGTGTAAGGTTGTATATGTCTCGAACACCACCTGTATGGGTCATCCCTACCGAGGTTGATGACTCTAGCCATGGATCATCAAGTTCACGTGCAACTCAACTCAGGTATGCATGAACATCTTCTGTTATGACTCACGTCGCTTGCCCAGGTACCGGGCTCTCGTCTGTCTCACCACATGGTGAGAATCCGGTTAACTCTATAGACAGATTAGTACTTGATACAAGCCTGTTCCCCTCATTGCCGGTATGCTCTTGCGAGTGCCAAGTAGCTGCCAATCCCACAACATGTCATTCGACCTATGAATGACTACCCCCTTGTCACTGGTACGCTCATACGAGCACCAAGTACCATGACATGAACACAGACCATTCCCCAAACGAATGGTCTTATACTGTCAGGGCACACCTGCCCACCACACCCAGTACCACTGTTGTAGTACATCTACCTCTTGTTTGATTTCCTTTCCTTTTCTTTTTATGTGTCACATGACTGCAGAGATGAACTCTATCTGTTTCTACTCTTGTATAAACATTACAGTTCATCTCAGAGGTGCCATAACCTGAGTTACAACAACCACCCAATGCCCCCTCTCTCCCCTTTCTTTATTTCATGTTCTCCTTTCCTGCTCCTCCTTCTCTTCATCTTCTCCTCTGTTTCTATTTCTATTTCTATTTCTATTCCTATCTCTATTTCTATCTTACATGGATGACTTTCCTTTATATCCATGTACTATTGACCTGCTGCAACATGCACACAACAGACCAGCCCAGACGGCCTCAGGCACAACCCAGTATGCACATGTGCAGCATACACCCTCGGGATCTGTGAGGTCTTTGGTAGCTCAGCACACAAGGCTGTAAGTGATACAGTATGTGTATTTTACGGTGGTGTGTAAGCAGTTCCCCAGAGGTTCCCACTTACCCACATGACTATATGTGTCTAATTTACATGTGACTCGGGTTCGGGGTATTGCCCTGACATTCTCCCCCTTGCATTGCATTTGCATGCATACAAGGTTGATAGTAATAAAACAAAGTTTTAATAGTTGGTTTACATTGAGTTTGGAATATCAATGAGTGTTTGTTGTCGCCACTTTAAAGTGGGCAATTTTATACATGTCGGTGAAGGAGAGAGAGAGGGTTTAAGGAATAAATGAGTGTGGGCCGTTACTTTGAAGTGAACGGCGATATATGGGTATCGCAGGGAGAAAAATAGTGGAGTTTGTCGAAAATGAATTTCGACCCAAAGGTTGTATGTCTTTGGTGTTCCTCACTTGTTCCGTGAGGGTTCATGTGTAAGTGGTGTTTATACACGAGTGGTGGTGGATGTGGGTCTTTTGGCGGAGTGGAGATTTCCGCAATTGTTACTTGCGGTTCCTCGCATACAGTATTGTGTGTGGGGCCTCAAGTTGGGGAAGTATTTTCACGGCACCTCGATGGCATATTACCGTGTCACTTTCCCTTTTCTCAAGGGTGGAGTCATTGCCCCAGAGGAGGGTTTTCCTCCGATTGTTCATCTGGACATCCGATTGCTGCATCGGATGCGATGACGTAGCCTGGCTACATTGTCAGCTGTGGCTCGACGAAGTGGGTGCTCCCTGGGTGGGAGGGGTTGTTTGTTCCTGAGCTACTTGGCTCAGGTTGGAGACGGTAGGTCTACGTTCTTCCCATGGGAAGGTGGTCTTGGGCTGGTTGTCCAGCGCAGAGACTTGCATCTCTTTCCCGGTATTTGGAAGCTTCGCTTCCCATTCTGCAGTTCTTGCAGACGTTCCTCAGGAGTCCTGAGTGTTTGAACTGGACTTTAGATAGGGCTTTGCCTAGACTTTCCCAGAATTTTTCCCTTATTCTCCAGGGAATTATACTCCTCCGCAGTTTGCAATACTCGGGATCCAAGAAGTATTTCTCGGTTTCCTTCGCTTATTGCGAAGGGTTCTGTGTACCTTGCCGCTTTTGAAGGCGGCTTTTGGCCTGTTCGTACCAGTGTACAAATTCTTTCCACTCACGCTTGTCCACCAAGCGTATGCGTGTCGTGCGCTGCTTCTGACCCCCACTATTCTCCTCATGGGGAAGTTGGGGTCGAATGTTACATCAACTGGAGCTTCGACTTTGCCGAACTCTTGAGTTCGGTGGTCTCGTATAGCATGTGGCACTTCCCTGCAGGGTAGCTTGCCATAGGGTGCTGAGGTACTCAGCGGCCTGCCACCTCTGGCAGTTGGTCCCCGTTTTAGGGTCTGCGTCGGTTGCCTACCGCTCTCCCTCTTCCCCTTGACATGGTTTGCCCTTCTGAGGGCGGGCCTTATGCAACCCAGACAGGGTTGCCTGCCATGGGGTGGTGGGATAGTCGGTGCCCCACCCTTGATGCGCTAGTCCCCATGTGGGGTCGCACCTCATGAGGCCCGGAACCGTATCCCCTCCCCCTGACCTGGGAGGCCCCCGTCATGATGGGTTTGGCAGCGAGGTCTGCCAGCGTGCATGCCTCTCTGAGCTCGCGTTTCAGTAAATCAACTTCTCTCTCTGTGTCTTTCAGAGAGTCGAAGATGCCCTCAGCATCTCTTCGTGCTCTGTTGTATTCATGCCTCCAGTGGGTGCAATGGTCGCAGGTGTCTTCTGATGCCCTCGAGTTATCAGACCATGCCCTTTGGACGGTCTGGACAGGAGCCGCTGTCGCTCCCTTGTCTCCCTCCTACTGTCAGGGCATGGGAAAACGTTACCGTGACTTGCCGTCGGCACCGCTAAGGTCTGCTACTTTGGCATAACAGCCCGTCAAGGGCGGGGATGACAATTGCGGCAGGAAGGGGTTTCGGCTTCAACGACTCGTTGTGAGCGTTGCGCCTTGTACTTGACGGGCCCCGATATTTCAGGAGACAGGAGGTGCGACTGGGTCAGACAGAGAGTGCAGGGGGTAACCCTAGTTGATTTTCAACTAAAGTACGAGGTAGTGTACAACCGGTATTTAAGTATAACGGAATGAATGGAATTAAGTTGCCAGATCTCACGGAGATTGCGGGCAGGGTTAAGAAGAAATGAAAACAAACAAAGAGTGTGGGAGAAGGACGCCGTGTATGGCCGTCAAGAAAAACAAGCGTGATAAAGAAAGACTCGTAGGCCTGAGGGCCGTGGAAACAGGTAGTGGTGATGGGGAAGGGTGACGGGCTTGTTCAGGCGGCTCGGGCGGGCAGTCGGGTTGACGGGGTCGAAGCGGGGAGGGAGAAGGTGTGGGGAGTGATCACCTGACCGTGGGAATTGCCGGGTCGTGACACCTACGAGGGACTTCATTTCTTTCAGCTCCTCGTGGAGCTGACCTGTCTGAGCAGCTACCACTGACGTGATGGCTGATTCCCAGCCTGCATTTGGCTGGGGTGTTGTTGGGCCTGGGCGAATTGGCCAATCAGGGGTTAATCTGGCCAGGGAAGTTCCCTGGGGAGTATGCCTGGGGCTGCAGCAGCAAGTGCTGCCCCTGGAATGGCGCTTGTTGCGCCATCGGCAGTTTGCACCGCATATGGTTGGAAGCCCCTCTGAGGAGGCTGGGGGTATGTGGTGCCTGTTAGCAATGCGGATGGTTGTTGGTTCATGGCACTCATTTGTGCTGTGTGCGTCGTGTAGTCCATGGCGCTTATCTGCGCCTGGTGTTGTTGTTGTTCCGGGGAGCCTTGCTCCCCGGTTGTCATATTTCGATATCCGGTGGCTTGTTTGGATCGAACCGAGGGTTGCCTCCCCCAGAGAATGACATTTCGTTGTTATGTTTCTCGTGGTGGTGGGAGGGGTTTTCGTTCTTGTGTGCATGGGATTCACCGCAGTTGTGTGTTCTTTTGCACATGAGCCTGTGGTTCACGTGGTCTAGGCGAGTTACTTGCCTAGCCCATGTGATCTCTAGTACATGGTGTGGCTGTCTGGGCGAGTTACTCGCCCAGAACTTTCCCACGCTCTTGGCTGTGGGCCATCATCCCTCGGCTTTACTTCCTCTGCCTCCGTTTTTGGGGGGTAGTGATGCCAGAGTTCCCTGTCTGTCATATCCATCCCTGGCCATCGACTTCCGACCCCTCCGATTCCCTCCGGTCTACCTCCGCTCCTTCCTCACTAACCTCGGAGCTCCCGTATTCCGCAATCCTCTCGGTACCCCTCGATGGTCACCACCCCTCCTTTCAATTTATTACCTATGCCTCCCTAAGTACGGAGCCCCGAAGACTTCTGGACAGCTCCGACATCCACTAGCGCACTCCCGCCTCCGCTGGGCAATACACTTGCCTGCCCTGCAGAGCCACCTTCGGGCCTATCCCTCCTTTCCGTTTCTGGGTTATCGCCTGCCTTTCCGCTAACCCTGTGACCTGACTCGTCGGTAATAA
>NW_024067495.1:0-25225 GCF_015039405.1 Cantharellus anzutake
TTGTTCGCAATGTGGCTCCTTTCAAATCTTTTGTGTCATTCCTTTGGCCCCCAAAGTTCAGAGGGTGTAACCTCAACAACAACTAAATCGCGGGATTGATATTATCGGTTGGGCAATATATATCATTCATCTGTTCGGCGCTACCCTCTTCCCTTGCTGCCACCTTAGTTATTTCTTTTTCGTTGTTCACGCTAGATGTACTTCTGGGTCGCATTCTCAATTCAACATAAGTCTGGGCTGTCTCCACGCTACAACACACTTGAGCTACTTCTGTTACAAGCTGGAAAAACACAAATCCTTGCGTTCCCTAACGACTTGATGGTTGCAAGAGATGGCATCCAATATGCAGACGATGTTATTATAATATTGTTATGTCGCTATGCCTGTTTCGAAATACAGCTGCATCCGTGATCACCTTCTGCTTGCGCCTCCATCTCTGTTTACAAAGGTCCTGTGGCGCGCGCTCGTCCCTCACACATAGTCCGGTACTACCAGGGCCCCCTCATCTCCTCTAACTCTGGTCTCAGGGGCATTTGCTTGATATCAATTTGGATCACACATTCAAACCGTACTCAAGTCAATCCTTGACAGCTCCAAGTGGTTTCTCAGCTTATGTTCAGTTTTTTGCTCGTTCTGAGTAGCTTTCCATTTGTACAGAGTGGGGGCAGTGGTCTCATTACCATTGTTGTTTTGGTTGTCGAGTCATGCCTGACTTTAGTTCACTTCCATGTATCTGTGCTAATTGATCTTGTTATCGCCGCCGCATCTGTGTTTGTGGGAGCGGCCTCACGGACTGAATATCTGGGTCATGTTGTACCTTTCGTCCTCTGTCGAATCCCTTCGTTGTCCTCTCAGACCGTATCGCATTCATGCATCTGCATGGCAGCGAGGATTGGGGAGTTGAGGGTCGGCGACCTTCACCCTCTTAAAAAGGCGTTGCGGAAGTGGCGAAGGAATTGAATGAAACATTTTCGAACCGGGAGGCACTTGTTGGACATCGACTTTTTCTTGATAGATGAGGAATGCATCCTCCGCAATCTGCAATCACTCTGATATACATATTTTTGAGGAAAAAATGTAGTTACCTCTGGGGATCTCATCAAAAGCTCGATACACTGTCGTCACCTGGATAAGGGCTGTTCAAGCACCGCACAGCGAGCACCCAAAAGTTGATACAATGAGGAAAGAACAAATGTCAATACGGGAAAAATACCAGTTGGTTTCAGCGAATAAACAGTAGAAACCGACAGCATCCCTCGAGTACCATGCAATCTAGCCACAGAACTGCATCGACGGGCACCCAATAGCCGTGCCGTACGTACCCCCATCCACACCCGCAACAGCAAGAATAGCACTCATCACTCCGCCAATACCTCACCAGCCACAAGACCAGCAGCGAGTGGGAACCCATACAAATCGAACGAGCTCGGGCTCTTGCGCTCCCAGAGCCAATTAATCGTTGCACCGACAGCCATGATAAGAGGATAGTAGACTTGGGGTACGACGAATGCGAGACCGATGGCATTCCAGTTAGGAACATACACCCAGTACTTGCGGGGAATGTAGAAGTGTTTGGCATAAACGGTAAGAGCGGCGACGACGGAGAGTGCGATAGCAGTGTAGCCAGAGGAAGGAGGGATAGCTATAAGAAGAAAGCTGGTCAGTCTCTTGGAGCTAGCAGGGATAATTGGAAGCAGACACTCACGAAGTGTCTTGGCGAGCACCGCAGCGGCAACAGCGGCCCAAGCACTGACGGAAGGAGCCCCGTACGAGCACACACCATCTTCGGGGGGATACAAAATGCAAGAGGCGGATTTTGTGAACAAGATAAATAAGCCAACATTGAGGAATATGGCAACGGTGGCACCAGCGAGCTGAGCGACGAACTGATCCCTTGGCTTAGCACGAAGCAAGTGCCCAGTCTTAAGATCACCTGTTCATGCGTATCAGGATACCTGTCCTTAAAGAGAGTAGGAAATTTCTACTCACCTGTCATATCCGACGACTGAGCGGCCGCCCCCCGGACAATACACCGGCCACCAAGTTGAGCGTTTGACCGGAAACCTTGCCCAAGTGTTGACCCTTGGCAACGCCACCAAAAACCAACTGATTGGCTTTGGCAACAGTCGAGACAGGGTTGATATCGGTATCACCAGCACTCTGCACGGCGAGAAACGAGAACAAGAAACCAAAAACGAGTGCAAGAATAGCTTCCCCAACGCCCATATTCCATTTTGTCGCAACAATCGAGCAGGTAAGGATGACAGAAAGGATGAGACCACCGAACCATGCCCATAAAGGAACACGGTCCTCCGGGGAGCGGGATCATCGTCATCCTCGATTTCACGGATATAGTTAGGATCATTGCGGTTAACAAAATCACGGAACATTCTGCCAAACCCAGATCGCATGGACACGAACATCTTGTAGAACGCATGGCGCGACGAAATACCGACTTCCACGAACGAGTAAACAATCATGATGAGTACACCAGGCCATAGCAGCCAGTAACGGGGTGACGGGGTCTTGGAGTATTTCTCGATATCATTGAGATGGAGGGATAAATAAGACCAACGGTTGTCCACGCCGAGGTTGATACCGACGGCGACACCAGTGGCGATGGTCGAGGGTGCGATGATACCCCACGCAAGGACGGCACCCATAAAGAAAGACCAAGAGGCATTCATTCCAGACAGCATGCCAGCGCCGTAGAAAGCGGGAGTGAATTCAATCCACCAGCCATAATTATCCAAGGCAATCATGCTAGTGAAGCCAATGCGGTACATACTAGAAGTATCGGGCTCAGCTATGAGAAACAACGATCCAGTTCAAATCCGAGGGGAACACCACTCACGTCCACCCGATATGCCAATCCCAAATCAATCCGGGAGCGTAGGTGGCCAACACTTTGAAGAGAAACGCTGCAAGAAAGCTATAACCAAGCATCTTGGCTTTTTTGGAAGCAGTAACTGCACCACCAACCGAATGCAATTGCCGGATGGTATAAGCAGTTGCAGTGGGAGTAGGAAAGACGAGCTTCTGCTTGAGAATGTAGTACTTGCGGAGTGGTATGACGAAAAAAGCGCCGTAGTAAGCAACGCAAACCGTCAGAGCGATGAGCTTGCCCGTGTCCTGCTCTGGGAGCCTGCTAAGAAGACCAAGGCGGTACATAGCAGGTACGGCGCCAACGAAGATGATACCAATACCACCCGCGGCAGTGGCAGCAGACTAATTGTTCATCATGTCATAGTGAAGATGAAATGTGAAACAAGGAGATCGCGATAACGTTAAATTTCAAATTCCGTGCTAAAAGGGAAGCTTACCTGAACAGTGACATTTTCCTTCGGACCGAAGTTCTTGCTGCCAGTAAGCCAACCAGGCCCTATCCCCCCGATAATCTTTGCCAAAGGCTTCAAGATGGCAAAGCCGAAACTGGAGCAGGAAGGTGTTAGTGACGACAAATGGGTGCCGGTCAAGAGCTCACATGGCACCGAACAACTGAGGGCCGAAGGTGAACCTAAAAGAGGTATGAGCATGGTGATGTTTGACGGCGGAAGAAGGCGGCCCAGCATGTCTGCGTCCGGGCGGGGGCGGCGAAGTTACTTACCCAGTCTTAAGACCAAGATAGATGTTTGAAGCACCAACGATAGCACCGAGAACGATGCCAACGACAAGGGCACGACTGTGAAGAGGGTACGCCGGAGTAAGTTTTCTAAAAACAAAATAATTCAAGTATTCATACATAGTGAGGGTGTGCTCCTCATGGGGTATCAATGGGTTCTCGGGGAATGGGTCCCCAGGCGTGATGCCATGAACATCACTGGACGGCTCGGTCGTATCATTGTCTTCGGAATCTGGAGTTTCGATATTTCCTCCTTTCTCGCTCAGGGCGTGTGCCTTCTCAAGCTCGCGGGCATCTTCTAGAGAACTATTGTAAGGCTGTCTATGGTGAACGTCTTGAATGTCTGCCATGGCTATTGTCGCTGGGGATGAGGAAGGGGGAAGATCAAACTATGGTGAGGAGGTTTTATATGCGGGGACCATATGGCAGCTACCCTTCTCCGCCCCTGAGGATGGAAGCACATAGTAAACGAACATATAGTGCAGTAGGAACCGTTCCCGATTCTCGGACTTGGTATGATAATATGCATACACAATATCCCACCTCCAGCTGTGCGTGCAACAGGAGCTAAGCTTAGCAGAATAGGTACAACGAAGTAATGTGCCATATGCTCGTCCAGTCTTCGAAGAAGGGATTCACCTATTCGGCTATCCCCGTACCGTAAGAGTTGATCTAATTAGGCTTCGTTCGGTCGGAGAAGGAAAAAGAAACCTGTTTCTCCGACCCGAATGAAGCCTTGGGTAATGAAGCCTTTAATTTCAAGTTGTTGTTCCGTCGCCCTCCGCCCTTCTTGCGATGATGAATTCCAATAAAGGCTGGTAAACCGTCATACTTGAATGTCATCTAGATGAACTATCAGAGT
This sequence comes from Cantharellus anzutake, assembly GCF_015039405.1. Lineage (NCBI taxonomy): Eukaryota > Fungi > Basidiomycota > Agaricomycetes > Cantharellales > Hydnaceae > Cantharellus > Cantharellus anzutake. The sequence continues at coordinate 4,485 of NW_024067495.1, forward strand.
GCCTTAGAACGAGATGAAGGGCTCAATATTCCAACAGGGGATAGAAAGTGGCGGTATTGTATTGAATTATAGCATCAGGTGACAACACAGCAACTAAATGGAGATACCATGTAAATCAGGTATAACCGCCTGATGCGGCAGAACCCGCCACTCGATAAGACATGTATGTGGATGAGTACAAAGAGAGGGAGGAACGGAAGAAGACCATCCATTTCCCAGATGATGGAGTCAATGTCAAAATATCCTGGCCCCTGGGAATTGAGAACCGTCAATGTATGATTCTCAGATGGAAGGTCTGATTGCTCAAAGAGGAGGCACCCTTTGGGTCATGACCATCATAGGTGCTCATCCCCCATCTAACGACACGGTATAGTTCCCATGGTTGTCACGTCTGGCACCGTAAACCCATATCCCAGTTTCAAAGTCGCAATTGCCCCCGGTGTAGAGCAGTCCATTTCTATAAAAATTGACGAAAGGATCATCGGCTGCGTATACAAGTCTCCAGCCCACCGACGCAATGGAGTTCATAATGGACAAGAGACGTTGGATTGTATGGGTACAAAGAGAGGATTACATAAAAAAGAGGAACGGAAGAATAACTCAACAAGGAGCACGATCAGGAAGAAAGACGGCAGAGAGAGGTCACCATCGCAGGGTTGAGAGGTCTAAAATTGAGAAGGATCGTGGAGGGAGGGAAAGGCAATTAAAAGGGAATCCACGAAGCAGCACCATGGATTGGGTTGGATGACAAATGCGGGAATTTGGAATGGCGAGTGGGTGGAAGAAAAAAAAAGGACCCTGGATAGGAAGGGGATTTGCAATAATAGAGGACTAGCGGGAATTAATGCCACATACTATCGAATGCATCCATGAGGCTCACCCCCTTGCGACAGGCATTCTGTTTTCTTTAAACATAGCATGTTGGAGACGAAAGTAAGGCACGTCGTTGTTGTCCAAGTAGTTCCAACCATATGAATTTCCACGACAGACTCTGCAAGGAAGCAATGAATTGTCGCACTCCATCACAGCGAAAGTAACCACCTTGAACGTGATGTCCCAGAGCAGATGCGTTCTTAATGCGATCAGTTGATCGGCGTATTTCGATTTGACCCTCGAAGGGGCCCTGCGAGGCATGCCTAGATGGAATGGAATTTCGTGCTCATTACCTTCATTCGCTAAAAGACACTCAGAATGTGACAAAGACAAAGGAGGAATATCCTTGAAGCCAGAGATCGATCACTTACACCTTGCTCTCTCCAGGAGTTGAAGGGAGCCGCATGCTGAGTTGTCCTCTACTCAAGCCTTCGAACCTCTCTTACCACAGAGGTGGCATTACTGCGAATGGGAATTAATGTGACGCAGATCTCACTGCAAGCGGTACTGAAAAGTGAGGAGTATAGGGTTAGTACATAGTGCCGGGGAGCTGGCTACACCCTCTATATGTTGTTGGAGGAACCGTGTGCTATGAGGGTACTCCAGCGGAGTTAACCTGAACAGCCACGTTCCTGCGTTAGCGTGGGAATATTCTGGGAGAGCAACTCGCCCAGAATCCACCATGTGACTACTTAGTCACAACACCTTCTTTCAGGGTTGGGCTGACCAGCGTCAGACCACCTGGTCACATGGTCAAATGTCAGACACCCGGTCTGATTACGGTCTCTGGTCTCAGGGACTAATGTATTGGTCACAAAATGGCACATGGACATGTGATCCAACGGGTCGAAGAGTAGAGAGGCTGGTCACCTGCCTAGTCGAAGAGCAGGTCAGCTGTCTCTCAATCGCACGTGCGTTTCCTGTTCGGGCTGTTCCGATTGACCGGCATTGACGCGGGAATGACATGTCTGACATGAATTTGACCAGTCAATGTCTGACCATGTGACCGTTTGTGACCATGGTCCGTCCAACACTGCCTTCTTTTGCCTATTTTGGACTAACCCGTGCCAGGCCACGGACATATTCATTCATTTGAATTCATTTCCTTTTCCCTCAGTTCTTCACGCATATTGGCTGAGACTGAGGTTAGTTAGTTACATTCCCTCATTGCTTTATCATTGTAACTTATATTATGTATATTACCTCTAGTCATTACTCATAGGTAATATATCTAGTTCTTCACGCATATTGGCTGAGACTGAGTCATTACTCATAGTCCAGCTCCGAGATCATAAGTCGCTCATCAACATATGTGAGGCGGGTTAAGGACCCTGGGTTACCGTTCAATGCATTTTCTGTCATTTTTGCCATTCAATCAGAGGCTCTAAATCCACAGGACCCGCTACAGAGTAGCGGGAAAAACAACAGGGAAAGCATTAGGGTATTAGAGGATCTCTTGCCATAGGGTTTTCGCGTCGCAAAGATTGACATTGTTCCAAACACCATCTGTAACCTTTCGCCCCCAGAGACGAATCATATCCAAATCGCCCTCTATGAGCTCTCCAGCTACCACACCTAACGATGAATTGATATTCTACTGTCCACATCCTAACCTTACTGTTCGCGACGTATTGGTCATCACTGACAATCCATACTCACAGAGAATTGCTCATCTGTGGAACCTGGCCAAGGCATTGAATCCTCGTTTCGGTGATGTTTACAGAGCATCGTGCATATTCTACCTCGTACGTTTATCTTCTTTGTACACCACAAGCTGTTCCCCTCGTACCTACCTAGCCGTCCGACTTGCCTATCGAGCCAGCCGACACCTTGTTCTCTCGCAGCCGAGATTGGCTCCGGCAGCACCGTGAGGATGGCCGAAGGGCCTACCTCAGCCAATTTGCCCGCAATGCCTTCCTCGCTGTGCCACCTCCTGACGGGGTTCATATTCTTGTCGTCAACGAAGAAAGTACGTCCATCTTGTAGACCTCAACGTTGCCCGCCTTACAAGTGCTCTAGTTCTTGAGAGCCTGGATGATCTGGGGGACCTCGGTGCCCTAGCGCTTAAACGTGCGCCCGTTCTTTGTATTTCAATTGCAGTCCTGTTCTTGATTGTGGCTCGTCAGAACGCACAAAGGGCATCAAATCATTCCGGGATTCGCTCCCTTCACCATTATCCGGTGTCTCTTCCTTCGAGGGCGTGGAGCGGGTCGTCAGCGCCAAAAACAACTTTCATGCCGGGCGACCTGCGGGAAATTTCGGCCCCCCTGTTTCTTTATTCAATCATGCTTTGGGCCTGTTTGACTATCACCTGCGCCATCTAGACGATGAATCCTCCACTGTCCATCCTCCTCCAGCCCTCATTGAACTGGCACATCAGTTCATGGTTGCTGCTGCGAATAGCTACCCCACCGAGTTCACGCGTGTGGCAGTTATCAAAGACATTCTCAGCCGGATCGTCGCTGTGCCACTAAACTGGGAGGTCTCGCAAGCTCAGTTCGGCATTTGGCCGAATGCTATCAATTTGGACGACACACCTTTCTTCGTGGTGGAGGTGACGAACGAGGCTGGTCTAGAAGGAGATGCTTCTCTACAGGCAGCGCTGTCGTATGCGCATATTGCATCATCACCTTTGGACAAGGTTAAATCATCTGCGTTCTTTTTCATTTTTATTGATGTAGATTGTAGGATTCATCGAAGCCTTCGAACTATCCTGCCGTTCTCTCTAACTGCCCCGCTGTTCTTTGCGGTATCATGGGTAACCTTCTTGAAATCGGGGTTGCGACGTACACAGATGGGCCGTACTACAATCTTCTGTTTTCTGAGCGGTTATGTCTAGGCTTCTACGCTGCGAAAAATCTCCTCCGTCTCGCTCGAGCTTTCACCGCCACTCGACATGTCGTCGCCGACCTCAGGCAGTTCTACACCGCCGCCCTGCCAACCCCAGGCAACATCGCACATTTGTTCCCCTCGCCTCTACCGGTCCCTACCTACACCGGTTTTGTGCCAACCTTGACTTTCACGCGCCGAGTCTCACGATCGGGCGAGACTGTCGTGTTGGCAAAGGATGAGGCAACGCGGCAGTCGGGCATTTACCTTGCCACCATGACCAAACCTCGCAACACCGATGAGGATACGGTGATGTCTTCGTCTGTGGACGACACATCCGAAGTGGTTGTGAAGTTTACCGCGCAATACCATCCTGAAGCGCACTGCCTGCTCGCAAAAGCGGGCCTTGCACCAGCGCTGCACGCGTGTGTGCCAGTATGTGGTAGCTTGTTCATGGTCGTGATGGACCGTGTCCATGGAGAGATTGCTTGGAAAGCAGTCCAACGAGGAGGGCTCCTTCCCTATGAGATCTACAAGGATATCGAAAATGCCGTCGCGTTGCTTCACTCTAACGACCTCGTTTTCGGTGATCTCCGCACTCCGAACATCATAGTTGTCCCTGGTGGATCTGGCTCGGACGCCCGACGTCGCGGCATGCTCATTGACTTTGACTGGGTTGGGGTTCATGAGATTGGGAGATACCCTGCTTCCTTGGACAATTGTCTGCCGGACTGGGTGTCAGGTATTAAGCGATATGGGATCATGGACAAGGCTCATGATCTCGCGATGTTAACCAAGTTCAAGCGCTGGTGCCATTCAGTTTAGTTTCAGACTTCACGGACTAAACTTCTTGCGCACGGACATTTCCCTAAAGGATTGCCCGATGCTTCCGTTTTTGGAGTCCATGTTGACATGGCTTACATAAAAGCTACGTTGACGAAAAATTTTCACCTCTCTCTCCTCAGTTCACATATCTAGAACTGAGGTGAGATAGTCTTGTGTTCCACAATGTAACAATAACTGATCATTAGTAAACATGCTACCAGCGCTTACACGACGCTAGTTATTCTAATATTCCCCCTAGGTTACCAGTGAGGTCGGCAACCTTCGCCCCCACGCTTTGTGGCTGTGCTAGCTGTGTCCCAATATTGGTGGTACACACACGCCAGAGATCGGGGAAAAGAGGTGTGCCATTATTTACTAAAGCTTGAACCTAATCGGATTTAATACGAATCAGATTTTAAAAAGGGTTTCAGACTTTCTCTTCTTGTCCTACAATGTTGCACACAGCCACCCCCACTCTGCAGCCATGCCTCCCTCGCCAATTGTAAAAATTAAGAAATTCATCTCTGACATCCCTCACGTGCCAGCCATTCCAATAACCCCAACGACATCTCGGATCTTTGCAATCTCGTGAGGTGTCAGCGATCCTTTGCTGGCAAGGAAGAACATCTCGAACGCTGCACTCGAATTTCGTTCCTCTCCACCGAACTCCTTATCGAGGAACTCCTTCAAATGGACCCAAAAAGTCACAGATGAAATAATCTCGTCGTAGCTTTCTGTGGCGGACATCGGGCGAGGGCTGGAAGGACGTGGAGGAATATCCGTGTTGATGAGGTCGAGCGGAACACCGAGTTTGCCGCCGCTCAAAGGCGAGCCGGCACGCGTTGGAGAAGGTGGCTGGCTGAGCGTTAGAGCTGGTACTGGGAATTGATCGGCTGCTCCAGACATTGAACGGGTATGAGGTAAACGGGTTGACTGAGGCGCATGAAGCTGGGGTAGATTGGTGTCCAATCTCGCTGGGAGTGCTCGTTCTTCTGTATTCTGTGTTGAGCCAGATCTCACCATCAAATTCAACACAACTCTATCCTCAATCCCATCGTATTCTTGAAGAAGCTTATTGTCGGCTAACACTTTTCCCTTTAGCAGTAAACGTTGAGCATCGGCAGGAGGTGAAGTGGATTCGGTATTAGCCAGTTTCTCCTTGATCGCGGAGATCGTGTCGGTTGGATGAACGCTAAGCGTAAACGATCTAGGCGGCTTGGAGGAACGGATAATAATATTGATGGGTGCTGTAAGGATGCGATTCATTCGCGAAATAAAATGAAATTTCATTTTCCTCTGTATTGGAGCCTCGCTATCGATAACACTTACGGTGAACCTCAGGTACGCCCTCCTGGGCTCCAGAGGAAGTAACAGGTGGTGGTGGTAGGTCAATCTGAGATTATAAACGCCAAGATCGAGCCGCCACCCCAATAGCGACACATGGCAGGTCGAAGTGGCCGGAAAATGAAACAATAACCCCTCAGGTCCAATGTAAGATATGGGACAAGCGACAGGCGGGGCTCACAGGAAAAGGCGTTATTTTCCTAGGCAATTCTGCAGGATCAGGAGTGTGATCATTCGGCAATATGACAGGTATAGTCGCCAGCGTCTCCACGTGTGTTTTCATCATCGAGATCTCCTGTTCAGCCATGATGGAAATAATGCAGTCAACTGTTGCTTTCGAATGAGGTATTTTCGAGAATTTCCACTCCCCACTCGTGTGTGTGCGTGTGTATATGGGTGCAAACACAGTCGCCAGGTTGCAGCTCAAAGTCTCTAATATAAAGGAGGCGTGGGACGTGGCTGTGCCTGCGCGTCACTGCGGTGCAGCTCCATAAACATGCGACTTTTGCGCTGGGGGGATGGGGCACATGAGCAGAATGCCATGAGGCTGCATACAAGTGGGAGCCAAAATTGTCCAACATCATGCTATTGGGTTGATATGTGTACAGGGCGGGGAACGTCAGACTGCGAAAATAGAGAATCACCGAAGTACAACGTAGAGCTCAATTAGGTCCAAGAATGTAACGAGAGAAAGCGGACGATGAGGTGACACCGAGGGACACTGATCCTGAGGATACCTACAGACTGCTGGAACTACCGGCGTCGGCCGAACTATTGGCTCCGACCGAAGTGCTGACGTCCACCAAAGTAGCGGCGTCGGACAGTGACGGCTCATAACCTTCATAACGGTTATTGCGTTGTTCAGTCACTCTACTTGCGAAATAAGCGGTGCTTGGGCTGGAGTTTGGCAATTGATAAGGGGGAGGGCCTTGAAAGGTACCGTAAACCACCGGAGCACCATGCTGGGCTGGGTATGGGATGAGAAAATAGGCAGGGTAGGGGGTGTGGACTTCGCGCTCATCGGCTGGCAAGAGTTGCGGCAGGTAGGGTTGGGGTGGTACCCATGAAAGCGGTGACGTTTCATTTATCAGGGCATTTGGAGGATTAGGGGCTCCTGCTGGGTACCCATAATTGGATGGACTTGGGTCACCAGTGCCAGGCCTTTTAGGGGAGACTTGTGACGGAACAGGCTGGTAATGACTGCGCCGTATGCCGCCCCTGGAGAGAACCAACTTCATGATTGATCGAACTACCAAAACCACGAGAGCGATCAATACGATAATGTAAAAAAATTCATCTAATAGTCCCCTCAGGTCATCAAAGATACTTCATGCATAAACCCTGATTAGCATCTATGGAGAAACGGTCCGAGTGGGAAGAACCTACGGGGGTTTGGGAGGCAATGTGACTGATGTGTACGCCACATAATCGATCGTCATCGCACGCACTCGCCCACCCTTAGGAGGATTCCTCTCGATCATCCGGAGGGATACATGGTGCGGTATATTCCATTGAAGACCTCCTGCATACCAAAGGAGTACAGAACGTTCATCAGGATGCGGCGAAAGGACGGAGTTTATGTTGAGTGACGTGTTTGAGGATCTCACAGCCTCGCTCACTGCCAAGTCAGCATCATGATCTTGAAGATGACCGGAAATACGAGGATTGAGGTATGCTTCGTGGACATCAAGAAACTCGCACGCTCCATCAATGCATATCTCTTGAGCGGCATGCGGCAGAGTAATGTGGGACGGAGGCACTCCAAATACATAAACGGCTGAACCTGATAGCGGAATGTTGTAAGAACTGAGTTCGACAAAGTCCGCCCAACCAACCTTTGAACCAGAAGAATGCTTCAGGGACGTCTGCCGCCGACGGAGACGCGGATACAGTTCGAACTTGGGAAAATGATTCTTGGACAACTCGACGATTGTATCCGTTGGCGTCTTCCGCTAGAACGCCGAATGAAATAGTTTCCCACCTCTTAGTGCATGACGAAAAGAAAAACCAATACCGGACGCAGTGCTCGGGTGGTGTAAGGTGGATGTCAGTGTCGGTATTTTCGATAGTTCTATTTATCAAAATTGCTTGCTTCGGAATTTCGTGATGTCTACGGTGTCGGTTCAGTAAAGTGCATTGAGCACAGGTTGTTCACCTACTTTTCTTCTTGCCTAACGGAGTCATAGACGATTTCCTGGAGGCTCATAATACGATCATTCCTACCCTTAGGTTCGATGAGCCTGAGAGCAAAAGAATGGGTTCGACGGTGATCGAGATTTTCAATAAACCATATAAGTGCGGGACTCTCATCAGGGACATCAAAGTATGCACTCTCAATGTCGATCGGCTGACAGAGAAATTCGCTCATGCAAATCTCCTGCCGAGCGAAGCCGAAAGGATACAACTGTTTTCTAGGAGCTCCCCAAACATACACAGCTCTCGCTAGGGCGCCGGAACCTCTACATCAGATCGCGAATGGCGGCAAAAAAATGCATTTATTGAATCTAGCCTACCTCGAACGGAAAAACGGACTTCTCGGGCTTCACTTGCCTCGTTACCCAAACCGTTTCTCATGGAATGAAACGAGTGTCGTCGACCATCTCTCCCGAGGTAGTCGTTGAGTAACCATGGCTCAAACTTGGGTGTGCATCGCCAGAATATTCTTCTGTAGCAACTGATAGGCGGCAAATAAGAGATGGAAGAGTGCGTGGAGTGGAGGGTGATGTTGGAACCTTCCACTGGCAGTACTCTACCGACGTTACTGTACTGCTCTGTGGGAGTCGCCATGGTCGTAAGATTGAACTCCGGCATGATGGTCAACAACACGGATAACTCCAGCTTCTATGTTATAGAACAGGTTGAGATACCTATGGAGGAGCCTTCAGGAGATTAGGCAGCACATATGACATTTATATGTGGAATAAATGGCGCTCATTGGTACTTGAATCAAAGCACTGGCGAAGAAACTGACTCCGAACCACATGTGACGCTGACATGGCAAATGCCTCGCAAGCTCGCTCATGTTTATCTACTGTGCCATCACCGCGTGTTGGTTCGAGGTCTGGGTCTTGAATGCGCGCACGTGTGCAGCTCCGCTTCTCAAGGTGCTTTCGTGCATGCATTCTCGCTTCTTACCCAACTAAATACGCCGCGATAGCGCCCCCAACGCAATAGGCCAGGACTCCTGCCTCTATGACTTCGAAATAATATATAACAACGCAATGCAGTTTGACCGGTCAATGGCGGTTCGCATCATACTTCTTCCAGAATGGTACACTCCCTGCGATCCAACAGCAGTGGAGAGCTAGGATCGCTTTTCAAGGAGCTTCTATGCATTGTTGCTGCCCTGGATTATTAACTGAATACCTTTATGGTAGCATCCAGAGCACAATATAGTTGGTCCCTACTACTTATCAGAGCCGCGGGGTCAATGGTCAACCCCTCTTGTCCTTCTCTCAGAATGCGATGTGCTCTGTTATTTTACTCCCTCTTCCACGTCGCACTTTTCTGGGCACTAGTCGATGCGAAATCTACAAGAAACGTACTTTATGCAACGCATCCCTCCCTCACGTATTTTCCGCAAACATCGCGCATGGGTCCACAGGGTCAGCCATTCAACCCGTGGGGCTTGAAGAGCTATGAAGACGATACTGGCCGAAAGCATTCCTTCCGGTTCACTAGAAATAGCCGCCCAAACACTCGGGAGGCAAGTGCGAGGGAGGTTCATTTCTCCGTGAAAGGTGCGAGGAGGCATCCATAATAAACACCTTCCTCAGCTCACTTCGGAACCCGCAAGCTTCTGCCGTGTACCTCTACGGTGCGCCAAAGCGGCATTTAGATAAACCTCTCATCGCACAGCAGGAGGTGTGCGTCGGTGGAACTCAATGCGGGAAAATCGAAGCGGAGCGGGCGTATTCGAATGCTGAACAAGGCGAGACCGTACTGATCTGGTCCATGGAGGGCCTCGATCCTAGGATCACTCATTTCTTCATCTTGAGGCTTATTGAGGCAAGGGGTATAGATGACAGAACTATGAGCTTACATAGAATCGAATACGACGCAGAACCCGTACAAAAAACGTAAGATGGGATTACTAATCTTTCCTCCATTCCCTACTTACCATCGCTAGTGTGTATCCCCTTCCGCAAGGAGTTACGGTTTTGAATAAGACCATTAAAGATACGGATCATGCTATCGAGTATCTTCCTCGACACTGCGATTATTTTGGTAACTGCAAAACCCCTTGGGAGTCAAGGAGCTTCAATGTGATCACTTGGGACAGGGATGGTAGAAATAAGAAAGTCGTAGAGGAGACTTTTGCGCTTATCAAGACAGCATTTGCGCCCTGGCATTCTAATGACGTCCCTCGTGCGGTCTTTAGGTTTACAGGTGAGCCTCTCTCCTCATTTCCCTGGCTCCGTGCTAACTTTTTTCTTGATCCGAGGCTCTGCGGTATGCTTGTATGGAGCTCCCATCTCCCAGATCGATCAAGAAATTCCGCACGCAGCCGAGGAGATATGCCTCGATGGCGAATGCGAATACTTTGACTTACACCAGGCATATTTGAATCCGAGAATAGCAGGCTTCCTCGAGGAACAGGGAGGGAAAAAGCGTCCTGCTATATCCAATCAAATCGACTCTCAGCCCGAGTTTGGGTCCATCAAATCACAACTTGTTGGAGCGACCTCGGTCCGATCCCCCAATGTTGCTGACCGCTCGGTATTCCTCTGGTCGAAGGAGGGCCTAAGGTACGATGAAGAGCACGAGCTCATCGTGCGAATGATCGAAAGGAATCCGAGCGAGGGCGGCAAGATTTCTGCCATCACTATCGACTTCATGACATACACGACCGTTGAGGACCTCTCGTCGCCCTCGTCATCTCACTCTTCCTTACCGTCAACAGTGCCTCCGTCACCTGAGTCCTCCGAAACGGTGCCTATCCCCCAACCGTCGTAAGTTCATGCTTGCGAGATGTGACCAAAGGTCTGACATGTTCCGATCGTTAGCAACATCGACACAAACCCCCATCCCAATCCACCAAGTTCTTCTGGTCCTGATAGTGTCTACAAGACTCTATTCTTCATTATGCTTTCCATTTTCATGGCCGCCGTCGGCGCTCTTGGGTACTGGTTCTACTATATGAGACGCGATCATCAGGACACCTTCTCTAGTCTTTTTGTCTCATCGCAACCTCAATCCCCACCACCTTCGGGCGGGCATTCGGAGCGTACACAACTGCTTGGACCCGGCTCGCACCCTGGATATGCGCCACCTCTGCCGTATTATGGCAATGCACTTGTCCCCGCTACTGATGGGCGAGCCATTTACTATGGTTCATCAAATGCGTCCAATCATGAGACAAATCGTCAATTGCCAGTGCACTCCGTTATACCCCAGCAGCCATACCACTTTCCCTACATTCCTGGAATGCACCAACAACCGTATTATGTAGTTTTCGCGCCCCCTCATTCCGGACATGCCGCCTTTCCGGGACCTAGTCGTCCTTTGAGTACTGGCGTGGTAGACGAGGAAGAACCCATGAAACCTTGGGAATCTGATTAAGCTAATTCGAAGGAGAGACTGGTTACCAGCCCGCCCCACTCGTCGGAGTTTCCCAAGGCATCATCTGCGTTTCAGACACTAAATAACAGATCCGGAAATCATGACCCTCGAGCTGCTGGATAGATGAATCCTCATCCCTAGCAATAGATGGCCAGACATCTCCAAGTCATCTTCCTCTCTAGCACTGATGTTTGTTTTTCAAATTTGTACCACACAATCCATGTTTTCTTGTGCACTAGTTTCTTCACACTGCGTACATGTCAATCCACGATTTTCTGCAGCGACTACGAGTCTGTGCGACATATGCGGACTTGGCTCGTTGCAAGCAGTCCCAACTTCGACTACATCTTTCACCATGTATGCCTGGGTGTTCAGAGCCGGCACAATTATACCCCGTCCTTGGCAGAAATGCATGCGTACAGTTTTTGATGAGGAGCATTTTCGTATCAATTATAGTCCTGACCATGAATGTGGATGTATGACATCTTAAGAGCGTTCGCGCAGACCAAACGACGCTACCGGTGAAGGCGAGACTCCACCTGGGATCATTCAGCCCCGGCATCATGGCCATGCCGTTGGGAATCTGTATGACTTGGAGGGATCGGTAACACTTTCCCTGCAGATGGAAACTTGAAGGCGAGTTGGGGCTCCCCCTCAGGTTGGTTGCTCCGTGCTCCTCTATTCAAAAACTAAATATTGTTAGTTGCCTTAGCCTCGAGTATTACAGAAGGCCACCCCAACCTTTAGACTAGAAACTATAAGGACCGTCAGAAGAAATACACTCCAAAAAGTGCTCCGACCCCTGGATCATGATTTGAGAAGTAAACATTATGAAACAAAGGATTACGCTCACGGCACATTATCAGCGACATGCGGTGTGTAGATGATATGGTCTAGATTCATGCCTTTTTCCACAACCAACTCCGGGTTTGGTTTCACCGCTTTGTATACAAGTGTGTGTTTCTTGGTCGGCTTGAGACCTTCCGCGAACCACAATAGAACGGACCTATCTTCAGGATCTAATGGAGTTAGAGCCACGGAAGGGTTTTGCGATGCGGGGACTCTCCAGCTTGAGTTGCTTTCCAACCTGGTCATATCTAAGTTGAGATATGTTTGGTAGGCATCTAGTGATTCGCAAGAGCCATCCAAGCAGATTTCCTGATCGACATGAGGGAATGTGATACGGGATCGCGGCGCTCCGTAAAGGTAAACGGCAGACCCTAAGCCAATGTCAACATTGATGCTGAGACATCCAAATCGCGAAAGGTTGGCTGCACACCTTTAAAGGCGAAAGACGCCCGGACAATCCGCTTCCGGGATCTCGAACCAGTGGTGGTGAGGCCTTGCATGAAGGCAAACTCCTGAGTCCGAAGATGCTTTCCCCCTTGACCCACCAGTGTCATGGACTTTACGAGTTTCCAGGGGATGTGTCTCTTTCGGCACCCAAAGAACCATCCACGGTTTAGGCACTTCTTAGAGGGTCGGTATCGAATGGATGGGTGATCCGCCCTGATTGCCAAACTTGGGCTCTGAATGGAAGTGAACGCATGCGGCCTAAAAACCGCACCGCAGCATGAGTTGACTCGAAACTCCGGCACAGTGGAGGCGCACTCACTTGATGCTCTCCTGAGGCACAGTATACTCGATTCTACTGAGAGACATTACGACGCGGTCCTCGGCTTTGGAGCCATCAACCATGCGAAGCGCAACATGATGGTAAATAGAAGTGTCCAGGTTATCCATAGACCATAATAGAGGAGTAGGTTGCTTTTCTGCATTCTTATAGATGGCGCTAATGTCTATTTTCGAGCAAATTAGATTTTCATAACAAATTTCTTGCGGCGCTAATGGGTAGCCTCCAAGTTGATCCAATGGAGCGCCATAAACCCACACAGCGCTTCCTGACAGTTTGAGAGATGGGCTGGGCTCAACCTTTCTTGCACAATGAACGCATTCAATTCCGGCGAACCTTTGAAATGGAAGCGTATTTCTCTCGCCTCCGAGCCTGTGTCGCTGCTCCGATGGATATAATAATGGAACGATGAGTTACGGGTACCGAGTTTGTTCGGATAGCTCCCAATCTTCCATGGCTCTCTCTCCATCGGGGACCGCCTGAACGACCCAGAAGTTTTGGAAATTGCTGGTAAGTATGAGATAGATGGATCCGTGTCAAGAACTGTGACATTGACAGTCGTCCTACGGGCGTCAATGCGCACGGCCCACAACGCCAGGAAGAGCCCAAATGAGACAATCGATGTAAAAATCATTAGCCAGATGAACTGACGGGCCCCACACAGAGGGAGCGTTGAGGCGGTGTCAGTCTCAGCAGCCCTGAATTGGGCCCAATCGCTTAGGTAAGTTTGATTACGAGTATTCAATTTTGCATGCTCACAAACCGGTTCCTGCGCTCCTCAGCTTGGGTGCCCTTGTCCCTGAACAGACACTGTGTTCTCTACAACTATCGAAAGTTGTAGCTTCGCGCGTCTGCTATATCAGCAATGCCGTCAAATGATCAGACATCGGATATAACGAGATGGGCCTCTGAGGACGGACATTTCAGGCGACAGGCATCTGTGTTTCGCGATACAATTGAGCTTAACGGTGCCTTCCCCCCAGAAGCTGGAAGATACCACTTATACGTACGCATCACCGCTGCTGATCGAGTATAAGATGTTTATTCACTGCTGGACAGGTCTCCTTTGCCTGTCCCTGGGCTCAACGCACCTTAATCGTGCGAAAGCTAAAAGGACTTGAAGATGCCATTGGTCAGCTAGTCACTCCTGCTTCTAAACGTCATTGACTCGTGAAACGGCATATCCCCAAGGCGTCACTATCGTCTCGCCACTCTTGGGTGAAAATGGATGGCCGTTCGCTAATGCGGCAGCGTTCCCCCAGGCGGAGGAAGATTCCTTGCACCCAGAATTCAAGCATCTCAAAGAGCTATACTTCCAGGTCGACCCGGAATATAAAGGACGGTTTGTGGATGGTCTCTTTCATCCCCGATCTCAAGTCAGAATCCCTACAGATTCACAGTGCCGGTACTGTGGGATAAGAAAAATGAAACGATCGTCAACAATGAAAGTTCTGAAATAATCCGCATCCTGAATACCTCCTTCAATCAATTCTCAGCAAGCGAAATCCAAAAGAAGCTCGATCTCTATCCCGAGCCGTTGCGTGGAGAGATTGACACCACCAATAGCTGGGTATACGATACAGTCAATAGTGCGTCACCTCATCTCCCCGTCTTGAGGATTTAGCCCGGACGAGGACTCTCCTGTCTCAGATGGTGTGTACAAGGCGGGTTTTGCAACTATCCAAAATGCGTACGATGTTGCAGTTAAGCGCCTCTTCGAGTCTCTTGACCGACTGGAGAAGATATTTTCCGGCGACAAGAATTACCTTGTTGGCGATCAACTTACAGAGGCTGACGTCCGACTGTACACTACGATCGTGCGCTTCGATCCCGTTTACCACGGGCATTTCAAATGTAATTTAGGGAGTATCAGAGTACGTCCATGTTCACCGAATCCTTCAAGATATAGATATATTCCTGACTGTTGTGGAATAAGCACGACTACCCGAATATCAATCGATGGGTTAAAAACCTGTACTGGAATAATGCGGCTTTCAAGGATACGACGAACTTTAGTCATATCAAAACCCATTACTACTGGTCTCATCCCCAGGTATGCGGTGCTGCATACGGACCCGGTGCACTATTATATGAAACTCTGACCAATGTTCGGATGTCCTAATTGTGACAGATCAATCCGACCCGCATCGTTCCGCTTGGCCCGAAGGTTGACATTGAGCCTCTGTAGGAATACCTTTTCTGTCATGTATATATATGGTCCAAATCTGAGCGCCAATACACTTGTGTGTTTATGTACGCTCTCAGTGGCAGTGCTCTGCCTTCCGGTTTGGTCCGTCGGATCACCTCTGATCATCTCCTGATCATCTCAACTTAGAGCCCTTCAGACTGCGCGAGAAACGCTTCGCCTCCAGGATTTCATAGACTAGAAACACTGGGATAAAATGGCAGCAGATGACAACCATCCTGAGAGTACTCTCCCTTACCCACCTATATACAAGGATGCGCCAGTCGTGGTGTTGTCTGACTGGTACGGAACGATGAACATACAGCGGAGAGCGCTCCTGAATGGTTCATCGGATTAGGGACGGTACAATCACCAATCGCGATTCGAACGACTGTTTGTGCACACGTCTTTAGACCATCGCTTGCTCTCGCTGAATCGCCTTCCGTCAATCCCTGGCAGACTTGACGGATAATCACGGATTTGGCGAGAAACTAAGGTGATGATTAGCCTTGATGCACAAGAGTGCCACGTTGACCTAGCCTGTTCAGGCGAGAGGGGAATCTTGATATTCTGGAAGGTCGTTCCACTTTTAGGGATGCATTCAAGGAGATGCTGGATAGCGTCAAGACTCCTTTTGAGGAATGCAAAGAGATTCTCAAGAAAAGTCCGTTGTTGTTACCATGGCGAAGCAACTGACCAACCCAACTGGCTCCGATTTTTTCTCAAGATATTATCTTGGACCCTGGATTCAAACAATTTTTCGAATGGTGCAAGTCCAACAACGTCCCCATCATTATTGTTTCGAGGTACATAGGAGAAAGGATTTGGATGAATTAACGACCAGATTCCTGACAGTACTCTTGTCAGTGGGATGGCGCCTTTGATTCGTGCAGTACTTTCCAACCTCGTAGGCGAAGAGGACGCACAGACGATAGATATTATTTCAAACGATGTTGAAGTGCGGCCTGATGGACAATGGAGCATAAAGTTCCGGCATCCTACCAGGTATTTGGAATTTGGCACGGTTGCTTCCCCTGAGATCGCTGATGGGATTTATGGGATAGTGGTTACGGGCACGACAAGTCGCAGGCGATCTTGCCATACAAGGAACTTTCGCATCGGCCCATCCTGTTCTTTTTTGGTGATGGTGTCTCTGGTTCGCATCATCAAATTAATTATTTACATATGCAGTTCTGATGGATTCATACATTTCATTAACGTAGACCTATCTGCTGCGAGGCACGCGGATGTCTTGTTCGTGAAAAACGATAAGCCCGAAGGTCAGAATGATCTTGCGGTTTACGTGAAGCGGGAAGGGATACCCCATATTCTGTTCACTGATTTTTCAAAAGCTCTGCCCGTCGTGCAGAGTATCGTCAAGAAAGAGAAAACAGTGGACGAGGTCCTTCAATATTAACGATATGTAAGAATGGGAATGGCAGTCGTCATTAGACCCTTAAGCATCTTCCAGGGATTGGCTTCATTTGTGTGAACATAGTTGCCATTTTTGCAGGGGCGCTTATCACTGAACTGGATTCCCCGAACATTAAATGAATTCCAAAACTAGCTAGTCGGATACAGATTCACCGAATGCGCTTGTTTTGTATATCTCATTTCTTTTCAACATTTTCGTTTCCTCCTGACCCTCGCCTCTCCTTTCGTAGCGGTAAGAACATTCAGGAGTTTTATTTTGTGAACCCGGCGAGCTGCTCACATTTTTTTTTTGATGGATCTGTTAAGGTGGCTGAATGCCTGATCTGTTGTAGCGCCGCCATCATTTTCTCAGTTTCGTCTACTAGACCTTAACTCTCTCAGGTGGGGAGTTGGTGAATGGCTGCAGTTTCCTCAGAGTCGAAACGCACTCGGTTTGCTGGTTTCATCCGGTCCTTTCGCACTTCTAGTCAAGAAGAAGCTGGTACATCCATATAACGGTCCTATCGAAGAGCCCAAGTCGTACAACTTCACCAACCACGACCCGTTTGAGCGAGGTCGGTCTACGCTCGCGCGGCCCCTCCCCCACCATGGGACGCATGACGCACGCTCTTCGCTCTCCGAGTTTGACGGGCAGTCTCGCATCTCTCATTCTAGTCATATATCGCGTCATCTGCACGAACAGCGGATGTTGCAGTGTTGGGAACAGTCCTGTGGTGGTGGTCACTGATAGTGACCGAAAAAAAGGTCGCCGTAGGTCCTCAGTTCCTTCTAGGGAGCTCCTCCTACCCAATGGACTTCCTTTCGTCACCCTTTCAACCCTCAACATACTGGTGTGCTCTCCTTTCCATCGACCCCAGCTCCCATCCCTCCACCGAATGCCTCACGGGCTACCCAGCCATTGCATAACGCGAATTTCCAATTTGACCGACCTCATCCGTACTCAGCTGGTGCTCTGAACCGGACTGCTCTTCCCGCCCCCGTAAAGATAAAAAGCCAACCGGCAGGTCGCGGGCGTTCACCACCGGGCATACTCCATTTCAGCCATATAAATCATCGCTTTAGATTTCCAGAGAGCCGACGCACTCAAATCCCCGCCCGCCTCCGCCTGAAATTCGATTTGAAGGGGCTCGGAAGGAGCAATCACCGGCAACAGTCTCAACCTGTGGTGTTGCATCAGCACCGACTTCAGCGGAGACGGTTGATCCTTCCTTCTCTTTGCATCACCATCTTTTGCCACAGCTCGATCAGTTCAAACCAGCCTCCAGTCCCTTCGAAGTCTCGTTATGTCTTGAATCGGTCTCCGATCGTCGACCTCTGCGCCTAATCTGTCGGAAAAGGCGTCGCGTACAGGTGTGCCGCGCGACGACCGGTTTCCACAGCCAATTGTCAAGCTCGTCAGAACGGTTCATGAATTGCCCTTGCGTTGGCACCCGAATCAACGCTGCAGGCCGTAGCGCACCCACGGCCGAAATTCACGGCAAAGCATGTTTTTCCAGACGATCTTCCCGCATCACCATACTCGCTTGCACCTCCACATTTGCTATCTCGACGCGAGTCCGAACCTAATTTACTCTCGAGGTGCTTGCCTACCCCAACCAAGAAGTTGATAAAGAAGCGTGTTCCACCTCGTTCCGCCCCGGTCGAATCGCATAAGGATCTTTTGGTGCGGGTCGTTCGTGAGAATGAGCAGCTGTCAGCAGAACGTGCGGAATGGGCACATTATGCTGAACGCGGATTCGGGAACAAGCGAAGCCGTTCCCTGAGCATGCACCGAACCGGGAGCACCATCCGATCCTCGAACGCGGTACACGCTACTCCGCGACGCACTAATGCTCAAGAAAGCTCGGCGAACGTCGCCAGCGGTACCACGGAAGCAGGTACTGTCACTACGTCCTCCAAGTCAACCTCTCAGCATGGGA
Organism: Cantharellus anzutake; assembly: GCF_015039405.1. Lineage (NCBI taxonomy): Eukaryota > Fungi > Basidiomycota > Agaricomycetes > Cantharellales > Hydnaceae > Cantharellus > Cantharellus anzutake. The sequence continues at coordinate 23,089 of NW_024067495.1, forward strand.
GTTTTAAATATCTTGCAGCCGCCGCCTTTGGGCATGCACATTCGCCTAGGGTGTCAATTGACGGATCAGCCGTTACGTCGCTGAGCCGGCATTCCAGTGAGAATAAGGGGATCCGGCCCCGATCTCGACTTGACAGTGCCAAAAGTGCGGTCCGGTCAAATTTGGATACATTAGGGCACTCGCGGAAGAATAGTAATCAGGCAGTCATCGAGGCAATTTCTGGTGTATCGCTGGGTGCAAGCGCTGACGGTCAAACCTTCTGGTCGGAGCCCACATTCGCTGAAATAGTTGATATACGCCGTCACACTGGTGCCTTTGGGCCTCCCGAAGAATCCATTGGTGTTGCTCTTTCTACACCGCCTGTGACGCCAGAAGGGGCGCGAAGTTCCTCCCCGTCTCTCCCTAATACCTCATCTTCGATTATCAGGGCTGGGCCGCATCCATCCTCTCCGGTCTTGGCGGGGAGGTTTCCGGGTCATTCTGATATAGCAAGCAGACATAGGTTACCTCCGCAAGTTCATGCTCACAAGCGATCAATTAGTACGGGGAAAGCATCATTTCCATTTCCGGTCTCTCCAAAGTCGGAAGCTCCCTCAATGTTGGATTCGACCCCAACCAGTATGTCATCGCATCCTTTCGCGGGTTCCAACTCGGAGACAGGAGATAGACCATCTTCGCATCTTGTGCAAGAGTCATTTGAGAGGGAAATGATGGAAGCCAATCGATCTCCCTGGGTCGAACGGACCGCTGACGTTGGGGCAGAGCTGCAGCAACTTTCGTCGCAACTTCTCAAAGATGGCAAGGCAGATTTCCCACCAACCATAGCACCTCCTACTCAAGAAACTTCGCATCTAGGACCACGGCACCCTACCGCCGGACCCAGTTCGTCAATACCTTCACGCCATCTTGGACAGCGACAATTTGCAAGGGAGGGGGTGCTCGTCGCTCTATTTCCGTCCAAGAGATCCTCTCGCCACTCGAAAGGACAATCAGACACGAGCGGTCAAGGTCGCTGAGTGTCAGTACACCTCCTATGGGTGGTCATTCCGACATCGAAAGCTCTTTCGGATCCGCACTGCCGGAGCTTATCATAGGGGGAACGGATGATCTCGAAGAGTTTCGGGATTTGTTCTATCGACCTGACTCCGAGGTTCATCCTTCACCGAATGCGTTAAGCCACCGTCCCGATAGTCCTATTCACTTGGATGTTACGACAGAATGGATTCAAGCCTCTTTCAAAGCTGAATCGGGGGAAGGTGACGACCAGACGAATCGGGACCATCATTCCGTGCTAGACCACCAAGAAAAAGTGTCCGACAGTGGTAAGTCACCAAAAAAAAAGAGGGAATTCATGTAATTGATCGATTGAACGTTCTAAGGATCTATGTACATGGGTGAAGTAGGCACATCACTTCCAAACATTCAAGATTCCATACAAAGACACTCTAGCACCCCCGTTATTGAACAGCCCAAAAGCTTTCCAGAGCTTGTTTTCACAAGTAATAATGACCAGGACGATCAACTCGAGCCCACAAATATTCCTGTGTCTATTTTCCGGCCAGATAGTCTCTCCCTTCCTCCCTTAGCTGGCTATGTATCTTCTGGATCAGATGACGGAGGACTTGAATTCCATCCACGAGAGCGTGTCTCTCACATAATACGGGATTTCCCCACCCCTCCTGATGTCACCCAGTAGCCGCTACTATTCTTTCCTCGTATTTCGCTGAGCCGTTATCAGGGGCCCCCTCTTCGCCTGCACATTCTTCCCATCCTGACCTTAAACATTATGATATTTCATAACTTTTTCACGTTCTTTGATGTCTTGCTTGCTTTGCTTGAAATTTTGTAGCTTTGTCACTTTTTTTTCTGGGCTCCCTGCAATTTTTTCGTATTTTTGTTTGGTCTATAAAAGTTCACTATTTCCTCCGGCATTCCGCCCGTTAGTTGCTTCACTTTGCTTTCGAAGATTTTGCGTTTTGATGGTAGATTCAATTGTTTCATTAAAGTACCTTACTCTACATATCTCTTAAATTTAGATCGTGACATTACAACAGTCTCACATAACGAGTACAAAAGTAATGAGTCTGGGCTCACAGTTTACTCAGCATAAACGGTGAGCTGTGTGAGCAAGTCAGTC